>NW_011494847.1:406349-409627 GCF_000754665.1 Bison bison bison
GGACTGGCAACTCGTTTCATACATGATATTACACATGTTTCAATGCCATTCTCCCAAATCTTCCCACCCTCTCCCTCTGCAACAGAGTCCATAAGACTGTTCTATACATCAGTGTCTCTTTTGCTGTCTCGTACACAGGGTTATTGTTAGCATCTTTCTAAATTCCATATATATGCGTTAGTATACTGTATTGGTGTTTTTCTTTCTGGCTTACTTCACTCTGTATAATAGGCTCCAGTTTCATCCACCTCATTAGAACTGATTCAAATGTATTCTACAGCCACTATGGAGAACAGTGTGGAGATTCCTTAAAAAACTGGAAATAGAACTGCCTTATGATCCAGCAATCCCACTGCTGGGCATACACACTGAGGAAACCAGAAGGGAAAGAGACATGTGTACCCCAATGTTCATCGCAGCACTGTTTATAATAGCCAGGACATGGAAGCAACCTAGATGTCCATCAGCAGATGAATGGATAAGAAAGCTGTGGTACATATACACAATGGAGTATTACTCAGCCATTAAAAAGAATACATTTGAATCAGTTCTATTTGCCTGATTTTGTAACTGCCATTTGTCTGGGATTCATCTCTGGTTTCTTGTCTTTGGGTATGTGTTTTAATCTCACTTAATACCATAAAAAACCACTTGTGGAATCTTCGTTCCTGACCAGAGATCAAACCCTGAGCCTTTGGAGTGGGAACAATGACTCCAAGACCCTAGACTACCAGAGAACTAACCCTGCTGCTGCTGCTAAGTCGCTTCAGTCGTGTCTGACTCTGTGCGACCCATAGATGGCAGCCCACAAGGCTCTGCTGTCCCTGGGATTCTCCAGGCAAGAACACTGGAGTGGGTTGCCATTTCCTTCTCCAATGCATGAAAGTGAAGTCACTCAGTTATGTCCGACTCTTAGTGACCCTGGGGAGTATCAAATAGTGAGAACTCACACTAAGGAAACCACTTGAATATAAGACCCTGCATCACCCAACCACCAGTAGCACCTGTGCAGGAGGCTTCATCTAAACAACAAACAAAACAAAAATACAAACCCATTCATCACCAGACAGGATTACCACCTCACTCAGCCTTGCCCATCAGAGGAAAAACAAACAAACAAACAAACAAAAACTCAGCACAAATCTCACACTATACAAAGCTTACACAAACCACTGGATCAACTTTAGGAGGGCAGAAACCTAAAGGAAGAAAAAATTCAATCTTGAAACCTGGAAAAAGGAGACCTCAAACACTAAGTTTAAATATATGTATGTATGTATATATATGTATATAATGAAAAGGCAGAGAAATATTACACAAATGAAGGAACAAATTAGAAATACAGAAGTCCAAATAAATGAAGAGGAAATAGGCAAACTACCTGAAAAAGAATTCAGAATAATCATAGTAAAGATGATTAAAAAAAAAACCTTGAAAACAAAATAGAGAAAATGCAATGATCAATTAACGAAGACCTAGAAGAATTAAAGAATAAACATACAGAGACAAACAACACAATTACTAAAATTAAAAATACTCTGGAAGGAAGCAATAGCAGAATATCTGAAGCAGAAGAAAGAATCAGTAAGCCAGAAGATAAAATGGTGGAAATAACTTTTGAAGAGCAGAATAAAGTAAAAAGAATGGAAAGAACTGAGGATAGTCTCAGAGACCTCTGGGACAGTATCAGACACACCAATATTCAAATTATAGGAGTCCCAGAAGAAGAAGAGGAAAAGAAAGAGTCTGAGAAATTTTTTGAAGAGATTATAGTTGAAAATTTCCCCAGCATGGAAAAGGAAAAAGTCAATCAACTCCAAGAGTTCCATACAGGGTTAACCCAAGGATAAACAAGCCAAAACACATACTAATCAAACTAACAAAGACTAAACAGAAAGGATATTAAAAGCAGCAAGGGAAAAGCAGCAAGTAACATACAAGGGAAACCCCATACATTTAACAGTTGATCTTTCAGCAGAAACCTGGCAGGCCAGATGGGAATGGCAGGATATATTTAAAGTACTGATAGGGAAAAATCTACAACCAAGATTACTGTACCAGCAAGGATCTCATTCAAAATTGATGGAGAAATAAAAAGCTTTTCAGACAGCAAAAGTTAGGAAAATTCAGTACCACCAAACCAGCTTTACAACAAATGGTAAAGGGACTTATATACTCAAGAAATACAAGAGAAGGAAAAAGATCTACAAAATCAACAGCAAACAATTAAGAAAATGGCAATAGGAACATGTATCTCAATAATTACTTTAATGTAAATGTATTAAATTCTCCACCAAAAGGCACAGACTGGCTGAATGGATAAAAAAACAAGACCCGTATATATACTGTCTACAGGAAACCCACTTCAGATCTAAAGACACATATAGACTGAAAGTGAAAGCATGGAAAAATATATTCCATGCAAATGGGAAGGAAAAGAAAGCTTGAGTAGCAACCCTCATATCAAACAAAACAGACCTTTAAATAAAGAGGATTATAAGAGATAAGGAAGGACACTACATAATGATCAAGGGATCAATCCAAAGGAAGATATAACAATTGTAAATATGCACCCCACATAGGAGCACTTCAATACATATGGCAAACACTAACAGACATAAAAAAAGAAACTGACAGTAACACAAGAATAGTAGGAGACATTAACACCCCACTCACACCAATGGGCAGATAATCAAAACAGAAAATTGATAAGGAAACCCAACTCTTAAATGATACATTAGATGAGATGGAGCTCATTGATATCTTCAGGACATTCCATCCAAATGCAGGATACATCTTCTCAAGTGGACATGGAATATTCTCCAGGACAGACCACATCTTGTGTCACAAATCAAACCTCAGTAAATTTAAGAAAGTTGAAATCGTATCAAGCATCTTCTCTGACCCCAATGCTATGAGACTAGATATCAATTACAAGATAAAACAACTGTAAGAAACATGAACACATGGAGATTAAACAACATGTTTCTAAATAACGAACAGTTTACTGAAGAAATCAATAGGGAAATAAAAAATTTTCTAGAGACAAATGACAATGAAAACATGACAACTCAAAACCTATGGGATGCAAGTGAATGCAGTTCTAAGAGGGAAGTTTATAGCAATACAGTCCTACCTCAAAAATCGAGAAAAAAGTAGAATAGACAACCTAACTTTACACATCAGTTCAGTTCAGTCGCTCAGTCGTGTCCGACTCTTTGCGACCCCGTGAATCGCAGCACGCCAGGCCTCCCTGTCCATCACCAACTCCCGGAGTT
>NW_011494847.1:409742-411495 GCF_000754665.1 Bison bison bison
CATCCATACATGACCACAGGAAAAACCATGGCCTTGACTAGATGAACCTTTGTTGGCAAAGTAACGTCTCTGCTTTTGAATATGCTATCTAGGTTGGTCATAACTTTCCTTCCAAGGAGTAAGCATCTTTTAATTTCATGGCTGCAGTCACCATGGAGCCCAGAAAAATAAAGTCTGACACTGTTTCCACTCTTTCCCCATCTATTTCCCATGAAGTGATGGGACTGGATGCCATGATCCTCGTTTTCTGAACGTTGAGCTTTAAGCCAACTTTTTCACTCTCCACTTTCACTTTCATCAAGAGGCTTTTTACACATAAAACAGCTCAAAAAAGAAGAATAAAAACCCCTCAAAATTAGTAGAAGGAAAGAAATCATAAAGATCCAAGCAGAAATAAATGAAAAAGCAATGAAAGAAACAATAGTAAAGATAAATAAAACTAAAAGCTTGTTCTTTGAGAAGATAAACAAAATTGACAAACCTTTGGCCAGACTCATCAAGAAAAAAAGAGAAAAAAATAAAATCAACAGAATTAGAAATGAAAAAAGGAGAGGTTACAACAGACAATGCAGAAATGCAAGGGATCATAAGAGACTATTATGAACAACTATATGGCAATAAAATGGATAACCTGGAAGAAATGGACAGATTCTTAGAAAAGTTCAATCTTCCAAGACTCAACCAGGAAGCAATAGAAATTATGAACATCCCAATTACAAGCACTGAAATTGAAGCTGTGATCAAAAGTCTCCCCCAAAATCAAAAGTCCAGGACCAGATGGCTTAACAGGAGAATTCTATCAAACATTTAGGTAAGAGCTAATACCTATCCTTAGAGGAAGGAACACTTCCAAACTCATTCTATGAGGCCACCATCACCCTGATACTAAAACCAGACAAAGACAACAAACAAAAAGAAAACTACAGGCCAATATCCCTGATGAACATAGATGCAAAAATCCTCAAAAAAATTTTCAGTTCAGTTCAGTCACTCAGCCATATCCAACTCTTTGTGACCCCATGGACTGCAGTACGTCAGGCTTCCCTGTCCATCACCAACTCCTCAAGCTTACTCAAACTCATGTCCCTTGAGTCGGTGATGCCATCCAACCATCTCATCCTCTGTCATCCCCTTCTCCTCCTGCCTTTAATCTTTCCCAGCATCAGGGTCTTTTCCAATAAGTCAGTTATTTGCATCAGGAGGCCAAAGTCTTGGGGTTTCAGCTTTAGCATCAGTCCTTCCAATGAATATTCAGGACTGATTTCCTTTAGGATGGACTGGTTGGATCTCCTTGCTGTCCAAGGGACTCTCAAGAAAATTTTAGCAAACAGAATTCAGCGACACATCAAAAAGCTCATACACCAAAATCAAGTTGGGTTTATTCCAGGGATGCAAGGATTCTTCAATATACACAAATTAATCAATGTGATACACCATATCAACAAATTGAAAGATAAAAACGATATGATGATCTCAATAGATGCAGAAAAAGCTTTTGACAAAATTCAGCACCAATTTATGATTAAAACTCTTAAAAAAATGGGCACAGAAGGAACCCACCTCAACGTAGTAAAGGCCATATATGATAAGCCTATGGCAAACATTCTCGATGGTGAAAAACTGAAAGCATTCACCCTAAGAGCAGGAACAAGACAAGGATGTCCACTTTCACCACTATTATTCAACAGTTTTGGCAGCTCTGATTGCTACAGCAATCAGAGAAGAAAAAGAATCTAGGATAGGAAAAGAAGAA
>NW_011494847.1:411595-463385 GCF_000754665.1 Bison bison bison
AGGAACCTAGATAGGAAAAGAAGAAGTAAAGCTCTGACTGTTTGCAGATGACATGATACTGTACATAGAAAACCCTAAAGATGGTATCAGAAAATTACTAGAGCTAATCAGTGAATTTAGCAAAGTTGTAGGATACAAAAACAATACATAGAAATCACTTGCATTTCTATATACTAACTATGTCAGAAAGAGAATGTCAGAAAGAGAAATTAATGAATCAATCCCATTCACCATTGCAACAAAAAGAAACTGTACACAGAAAATTATAAGACACTAATGAAAGAACTCAAAGATGACATAAACAGATGGAGAGATATTCTGTGTTCCTGGGTAGGAAAAGTCAATATTGTGAAAATGACTGTGCTACCATATGCAATCTACAGATTCAGTGCAATCCCTATCAAATTACCAATGACATTTTTCACAGAACTAGAACAAAAAATTTCACAGTTCATATGGAAACACAAAAGACCCCAAATAGCCAAAGCAGTGTTGAGAAAGAAGAATGGAACCAGAGGAGTCAATTTTCCTGATTTCAGATTACACTACAAAGCTATAGTCATCAAGACAGTATGGTATTGGCACAAAAACAGAAACATAGACCAATGGAACAAGATAGAAAGCCAAGAAATAAACCCATGCACCTATGGGTACCTTATTTTTGACAAAGAAAGCAAGAATATGCAATGGAGCAGAGACCACCTCTTCACTAAATGGTGCTGGGAAAACTGGACAGCTACATGTAAGAGAATGACATTAGAACACTTCCTCACACCATAAACAAAGATAAACTCAAAATGGATTAATGACCTAAATGTAAACCAGAAACTATAGAACTCATGGAGGAAAACAGGCAGAACACTTGATGACATAAATCAAAGCAAGGTCCTCTATAACCCACCTCCTAGAGTAATGGAAATAAAAACCAAAGTAAACAAGTGGGACCTGATTATAGTTTAAAGCTTTTGCACAGCAAAGGAAACTATAGGCAAGGTAAAAAGACAACCCTCAGAATGGGAAAAAATAATAGCAAATGAAACAATTGACAAAGGATTAATTTCCAAAATATACAAGCAGCTCATATAACTTAATACCAGAAAAACAAACAACCCAATCAAAAAGTGGGCAAAAGACCTAAACAGACATTTCTCCAAAGAAGACATACAGATGGCTATCAAACACATGAAAAGATGCTCAACATCGCTCACTATTAGAGAAATGCAAATCAAAACTACAATGAGATATCACCTCACACCAGTCAGAATGGCCATCATCAAAAAGTCTACAAACAGCAGACTTTTGTAGACTGCTGTTTACAGTCTACAAAACAGCAGGAGACTGTTGACGGTGGAGAGGGTGTGGAGAAAAGAGAATCCTCTTGCAGTGTTGGTGGGAATCTAAATTGATACAGCCACTATGGAAGACAGTATGGAGATTCCTTAAAAAAAACTAGGAATAAAACTAACATATGACCCAGCAATTCCACTCCTAGGCATATACCCTGAGGAAACCAAAATTGAAAAATACACATGTATCCCATTGTTCATTGCAGCACTACTTACAATAGCTAGAACATGGAAGCAACCTAGATGCCCATTGACAGATGAATGGATAAGAAGTTGTGGTACATATACACAATGGAATATTACTCAGCCATGAAAAGGAACATCTTTGATGTTCCTCATCAATTCTGATGAAGTGGATGAACCTAGAACCTATTATACAGAGTGAAGTAAGGCAGAAAGAGAAAGATAAATAGTGTTGTAATGTATCTATATGGAATCTAGAAAAATGCTACTGAAGAATTTACTTACAGGTCAGCAGTGGGGAAACAGACTTAGAGAATAGGCTTATGGACGTGGGGAGAGGGGAGGAGAGGGTGAGAGGTATGGAGAGAGTAACATGGAAACTTATATCACCATATGAAATAAAATAAATATAATAAATATAATAAAATAAAAATAAAAAATAAATAAATAAACAAACAAACAAAAAAGAAACTTATATCACCATATGTAAAATAGGTAGCCAATGGGAATTTACTGTATGGCTAAGAAGCTCAAACAGGGACTCTATCAACCTAGGGGGTGAGATGGGGATGGAGATGGGAGGGTAGTTCAAAAGGGAGGAGATATATGTATACCTATGGCTGATTCAAGTTGAGGTTTGACAGCAAACAAGGAAATTCTGTAAAGCAATTGCCCTTCAATTAAAAAAAAATGTGTTTTAAAAAGGCAATTTGTTAATGTTTATTGAAAGTAAATAATTCATATTTCTCAATATTTATTTATATGTTCAGCATTCACTAGGTTTTAAAGGCATATTGTATATATATTTTTCTTGTCTCTATTTCATCTTCTGTATTTGTGAAATTGGTATTTATTTTAGATTATTGGATCCTCAAGAATAGGGATTTTTCTATTTCTGTCCCTGGTGGAGGCCTGCTTATAACTGATGTATCTTAATCAATGTTTGTTAATGATTTTGTCATTTAGACTCACATAATTTTAGCCTTGGAAGATGCCTTAGAGATCATCTAATTTAATCCTTTTATTGTATAGGTGAGACAGTGGAGACTCTGGGTGATAAAATTTTTTTAAATAAAATATTGGAAGGAGCTGTTGCTAGGTTCACATAGCTAGTTTTTTCAAAACTGGAACTAGAATCTAGTTTTTCTGGATTTGAATGTAATGTCTATTACTTCCAAGCTGCACAATTTTTGCCAGTTTCTTAATTTTTCTGAGCCTCAGTTTTGTCATGTGAATTGAGGACACAGGAATTCACAACAGACAACCTCTGATTATATGGATGGCCTGTTTTCAATATGACTACCAAATACTGGTGAGAGAAGCCATGAGGAGATGAACAAGGACTTAAAGTGGGCTTGGTATATTCTCCAGCTCTGTCTGAGAGACAACTGGAGACAGCTCTTCCATCTTGAAACTAAGCAAGTTCACCTAATTGTTGTGAATCACAGGGAGGTGACAGAGTCTAACCTGAATACTACAAGAACTCAAGTGACTTAACTTGAATACTAAAAAGAAATAAGTGGCTTTTTTTGTTCCCCAAAAAGGTGAGTTGGATCACACTGATTACAGGATGATTTTTCCTTAAGCCTATATTCCTGTCCTCTAACAGGTCAAAAATAAGTGTAATAAGTATTTAAAACAATGAAAAGATAATATTGTCAGTTCTTGCTTTTCATTTAATTATCTTATACTTTAATCTCTGCAGTTGTTTTCTTTCTTTTAAATAAACAATATTTAGGTAAGAGAAGCACAGAAGCTTTTATGTTTAATAGCCCCTGACTACCCAGGCCTTTACTCTTGCCTGGAAAATCCCATGGATGGAGGAGCCTGGTGGGCCGCAGTCCATGGGGTCACTGAATCGGACACAACTGAGCAACTTCAGTTTCACTTTTCACTTTTATGCGTTGGAGAAGGAAGTGGCAACCCACTCCAGTGTTCTTGCCTGGAGAATCCCAGGGACGGGGGAGCCTGGTGGGCTGCCGTCTATGGGGTCACACAGAGTCAGACACGACTGAAGTGACTTAGCAGCAGCAGCAACCCAGTCCTTTATTTGGTAGAGGGGATTTATTTGACTCTGAGGAATAAGAGAGTAGAATATACTTGTCAAATGAAATGGTAATTTTTATTCCATTATTTTTTTCTATACTGATCACCTAATTGGTGGTTATTTCTGAGAAGAGAAATATTTTTAAAATACATAAGAGGTGAAATATGACTGAATAATAGGGCATATTCATTCAATGGCATAAAAAGTTAACTGAGACTTAACTGCAAAGGAATACCAAACAAGCTATTAACATGCAAGCATATTTTTAATTAAAATTTTGAATGAAATATTTGTTGTTATTAATATAAAATTATAAAATGCTGCTATACTCTAATTTAGGAAAAACATATTTAAAAAGCATGGAAAATATGCTCATTAACTTAAGGATAGTGGTTCCCTTTGGAGATGAAGGGAATTGTGTTGAGGAAAGAAACAAAGGATGCTTTAGCATACTTTTTTACTTAAAAAAATACAATAAAGTTACTTTAAAATACAATTGGAAATAATACCCTTACAATTAAAAAAATGGAGCTGTTTAGACTAGACTAATAGTAATTTTCTGTGTTATTTAGGTTAGTATTGTCTTTTAGAACGTCCTGCAATGATGAAAATGTTCTGTCTCTATGATGTCTAATCAGGGACCCACTAGCCACATATGGCTACTGAGAATTTGAGATGTGGCTAGTGTTACATACAAGCAGAATTTTAAATGTGTGTAGTTTTAATTAATCTAAATCTTAAATTAACTTAAATTTTATTGCAGCCAATAGCTACCATATTTGACAGCACAGATTTAAATCCTTCCATTTGACTTCTTTTTGTGCAGACCCTGTCTCATTATTCTTTTAATACAAATTTGAATGTGAATATTTGAAGAAAACTCAATAATCTCTTGTTAATGGCTAGTATGGCAAAGGGCAACTGAATGTTACTGGGGTATTAGGGGAAGGTAGAAAAAGAAAACTTCCTAACTGTTTACATTTGTAAACTGGAATGAGGAGAAAGGTCACTAGAAGTTCCATTGGGTGTCAATAGGAAAGAAAGAATCAAAGCCCTCTAGGTACTCTTGGGGTGGTACTTCAGATTTGGTAACAGATTTGATAACTGAAGACTTAATTTCCCTGGTGACTCAACTGATACAGGAGGTTTTATCTTTTTCAGAAAATTAAAAGTAAATTGGCTGGTTCAATAGAATTACTGAGTCCAGTTAGATAAGTATTTGTTGTGTTTATTAAGTTGTTTATGTAGTATAATAATACAAGTGATTTAATAAAGATAAGACTTCAGATAAATGTCAACACACTTTCCACTCTGCAGCTGGTCTGTTTCAGACAGTTAAAATAAATTAAAAGATAAAATGCCACTCACAAAAAAATTGATCATTGTCCAAGGGAAACATTTAAAATTGAATGAAAGTTTCCACATTCAGTGCACAAAGACATATGCAAATATGTAGGAAATGAACCTCTTTGTAATATGGAGATTCTTTACCCTGAAGGAAAAGATCAGGAAGCTATATTTTATAGGTGTTTGCCGTAATGAGATATAATTAAAATATATATTCACAGTTTGTAGACAAGTATTAATGACTAGTATTAATTTATGGCCAAATAATGGAGATCTTTGAAATACTATTAATTCTGTTATTTATTTATCTTTATATATATCTAGGCACAGCTTGTGAAAGCTTACTAGGCTATAAAATGTAGATGTTGTCATTGGAGTTTAAATAACATAAAGTGGATCTAAATTTTACCCAACCTTCACTATTTAAATTGCTTTGAAAAAGATGTATGCTTTTAATTGTAGTGTCTCTAGGACATAATCTGATACTTGAAAAATATAGTAAAAAGTGTGATAACAGAGAAAGAGGATATGTTTTTAAATGGTCAAATCATTATTTCTGTTGTCTTCCAGATTAAGATGGATGAGATTCCTCTGTTCTTTCAATGTACCCAGGACAGATCTCTACCATTTCTGTATGCCCTTACCTATATTTTCCATCTAAGGCCTATGTCACAATTCTGTAAACATAATACCTGTTCAAAAGATTATTTAAAGCATGATTTAGTAACGGCAACCCAGTAGGCCCATGGTGAACACTTGCTGAGTTCTGAGGCAGTGATCTTTCTTACAAGATACTAAGGTAGTTGTCACACAACAGGAAATGTTGGATTGGAGCATGAAACATGAGGCTGATGACATCAGTTCTTTGTTTGATCAGGAAAAAAGTATTTACCATAGTTCTAGAGTACTCTTTCTTTCTTGTTGAAAATTGTGTGGAATGTTTAATATTCCTAGTGTTGCACTCAGTTCAAATGCGTGACACACAGAGATATTAGACATTTGCTATTTCAAATACCAGGAATGAGATGTCCACCTTCCCTATGAACTGAGAAGGTGGCCAGTTCTGAACTGGTAACCAGGTGTGCTAGATTGTTTAATGGCCACAAATACCTCTAATTTCTGTACCTGGCCCCTTTGCAATATGACTTTGCTGTTCTTTCCTTACAGAAGTGGAATCTTTCCTATACCTTGAGTCTGGACTGATCATGTGGTTTGTTTGACTGATAGAATTTGTCAGAAGCAATGTGTGAATTCCAGGGGCTAGAACTCTAGAGGATTTGCAGTTTCTGCCTTTGCATTCCTGGAATGCTACCCTGAGACCTCCATGTGAAGCAATTTTGGCTTGCAGGAAGATGAGAAGCCATTTGGTGAACTGAGGCTTCCCAGGAAACATTTAGAACCAAGTATCAGATATGTGAATACAGTCACCTTGGACCTTCCAGACTGTCTGATCTGAAGCACCCACATGGGTGAGCTTAGGCAAAACCAGCACAGGAATTGTTGTTTCAATCCATTAAGTTTTGTGGTAGTTTGTTATACAGCAAAGGATAACCCAGACAGTGAGGAAATAGCTTCTCAAAGTGAGATTGTTGAGAGAGCATATAGAAAGATAAAGAACATGGTGGCATTGTTAATTTCCAGGTCATTTTAGAAAAGGATATGAATTCTGTGATACAGAGAAAGACATGAGTCACTTAGCAGTGAATGACAGCTATTTCAGTTAGTACAGTGCATCAGTCTAAAAAAAATTATAAGATTAAGGTTCATACCTTACTATTAATTTGACAATGTTTGTCCATGAAAATATACTATGTCCAACATCTTTTTCAGTGGTAGAAATTAAAATTATTTTCTTTGAAAATTATGAGAATTAAATCACTTGAAGACTGACAATAATAGTGATTGATATTTCCAGAGACTTTATACACAAGAATAACCCATCTCAATTTCCCAACTTACACATGTGTAGTTCACTTATATATTTGTTAATCACAGGGAAATAAGTGTGCTTGAAATGCTTGAAATATATTGATGACCTACTTACATTTCTTGTCATTTTTCTATATTTGTATTGTTCTAGTGGTTGTGGTTTCAGAATGCTTTGGGTCTCTAAATGTAAGAATTTAAGATTTTTTTTTAAGTTAAAAAAAGATTAAAAAAATTTTTTTTAAGTAGAAGAGATTTTCAAGTGGAGGAAAGATAGAGAAGTAGAAGCAAAGACCACTCCATTCCTTAGTGCATCTTGCTACGAGAGTGCAACCTAAAGAAATGTTGATAGTTGACTGGTGATCCTTAAGTAAGCAGTTTTAAAATATGCCTGTATTAATCAGTATTTCTTCAAACACCACAGTGGTACAAAATTTCAACAAGAGTAACTATCTTTTTACCAAGTTGTAGGCAACAGAAAATGCCTTTAAATTAAAGATTTTCCAATCTCAGCTCAGAGAAATAATAGTCTTATAAAAATACAGTGTTTGAAAAGCAGAAGATTGCGAAACTAGGCAGAAGTCTACCAGCTGTTAGAAAGTTCAAAAAGTCAATAAATGAAACTAAATACTGGCCTTCTAAAATCATTTTTTAGGTAAGATAAATAAGATCCTTTTCACCTTAAATTCTCATTTGACAATATCCCAGCACATGTCTTGGCTATTAATACGCTTGGGTAGCCTCAGGGAGACTTTCAAAAAGTGGTTCTTAAGATACTGATATTCCTATCTCCAGACTCATGAGTCATTTGGACACAAGCACTGAATTTAAGAGATATTCAGTTCCTCACCATTGAGGAACTGGTAGGAAAAAAACAGTTATTATATTGAGAGTTCAATAAACATTCTTTCATTTTCAAGGTAGATTCTCACAACACCATTCTAAAATCTGTGACTACTAGATCTTCTGTGAGGAAGGAATAACCTATCTTCAATTTGTCCCTACATCTATGGCTCCAATCATCAGTGTGTCAGTCAGTCAGTCAGTTCAGTCGCTCAGTCATGTCCAACTCTTTGCAACCCCATGAACCGCAGCACACCAGGACACCCTGTCCATCACTAACTCCCTGAGTTTACCCAAACTCATGTCCACTGAGTCGGTGATGCCATCCAACCGTCTTATCCTCTGTTGTCCCCTTTTCCTCCTGCCTTCACTCTTTCCCAGCATCAGGTTCTTTTCCAGTGAGTCAGCTCTTTGCATCAGGTGGCCAAAGTATTGGAGTTTCAGCTTCAACATCACTCCTTCCAGTGAACACCCAGGACTGATCTCCTTTAGGATGGACTGGTTGGATCTACTTTCAGTCCAAGGGACTCTCAAAAGCCTTCTCTCACACCACAGTTCAAAAGCATCAATTCTTCGGTGGTCAGCTTTCTTTATAGTCCAGCTCTCACATTCATACATGACCACTGGAAAAACCATAGACTTGACTAGACGGATCTTTGTTGGCAAAGTATTGTCTTTGCTTTTGAATATGCTATCTAGGTTGGTCATAACTTTCCTTCCAAGGAGTAAGCGTCTTTTAATTTCATGGCTGCAATCACCATATGCAATGATTTTGGAGCCCCCCAAAATAGTCAGCCACTGTTTGCCCATCTAATTCCCATGAAGGGATGGACCAGATGCCATGATCTTAGTTTTCTGAATGTTGAGCTTTAAGCCAACTTTTTCACTCTCCTCTTTCACTTTCATCAAGAGGCTTTTTAGTTCTTCTTCACTTTCTGCCATAAGGGTGGCGTCATCTGCATATCTGAGGTTATTGATATTTCTCGTGGCAATCTTGATTCCAGCTTGTGCTTCTTCCAGCCCAGCGTTTCTCATGATGTACTCTGCATAGAAGTTAAATAAGCAGTCATCAGTGTGTATCTCTCCCCAAGTAAAAAGGCAGTGTGGTAAAACATGGAACAGCCAAAAGTGCTCCACCTTGGGAAAACATAAGAAGGTCTCTTCACTAGGAAATGGGCTCTGTTAATCTTTTGTTTTCACATCAAGATTTCTGTGGCATTGGGGCTATTTTAGTGGGTATTTATAGCTTAGAGAATTCACCACCTGTTGGAAGATGAATGTGGGGGAATGGAATTTTTTTTACAAATTTCGGAGATATTTCTCACTCTTGGTTTAGTTTTGAATGATTAGCTGAAACTGGGGTAGAAAATTGAAGGAAAGGAAGTCTTATTTCTCTTCACAAGGGATATGCCAGTGTGTGTCTGTGTACACATGTACACACAGTCATGTACATGTACATGGTGAGCTTTAGAGTACTTGTTCTTCTGTAGTAAACATTACATAATTTGTAACATTTTATGCATTACATGTCCACTGTGTTTAAGGCACTGTGCTGAAGGTGGCCAAGGAAACACATTCTTAGCTCCCAAGGATCTCAAGTGTAGTAGATTTATGTTCTCTGTTCTTGCCTTTTGCATTAAGCTATTTGTTTCTAATGATAGTACTCTGTATTTGGATGTACATATGCATTTGAACAGTAGCTATAGAAATGGCTTCCGTTCAGTTCAGTCACTCAGTCATGTCCAACTCTTTGTGACCCCATGGACTGCAGCACACCAGGCCTCCCTGTCCATCACCAACTCCCAGAATTTACTCAAACTCATGTCCATTGAGTCGGTGATGCCATCCAACCATCTCATCCTCTGTTGTCCCCTTCTCCTCCTGCCTTCAATCTTTCCCAGCATCAGGATCTTTTCAAATGAATCAGTTCTTCACATCAGGTGGCCAAAGTATTGGTGTTTCAGCTTCAGCATCAGTCCTAGAAGTGGCTTGGTAATGTGGAAATGCCATATCTATAGCCAGTTCATAGGCAGTTGGTATTAATACATAACTTCCTTTGGCACAAAAGAATAAATTAGTGTACAAACCAATATTTAATGAGTGAACAAAGAGTAAAATATCCTATTAAACTAGCAAGTAATTTCTCCTTGTTATTTAGAAATGATTTTTAATTTAATTTTAATTAATTTATTTTTAATTTATCTCCATCCTAAAGGAGATAAGTCCTGGGTGTTCATTGGAAGGACTGATGTTGAAGCTGAAACTCCAATACTTTGGCCACCTGGTACGAAGAGCTGACTCATTGGAAAAGACCCTGATGCTGGGAAAGATTGAGGACAGGAGGAGAAGGGTACGGCAGAGGATGAGATGGTTGGATGGCATCACCGACTCAATGGTTATGGGTTTGGGTGGACTCTGGGAGTTGGTGATGGACAGGGAGGCCTGGTGTGCTGCGGTTCATGGGGTCACAAAGAGTTGGACACGACTGAGTGACTGAACTGAACTGAACTGAGCGCATGTATGCTCAGTTGCTCAGTTGTGTCTGACTCTTTGCAACCCTATGGACTATAACGTTCCAGGTTCCTCTATCCATGGGATTTCCTGGGCAAGAAAACTGGAGTGGGTTGCCATTTCCTCCTCCAGGATATGCGAGAGTAGGTAAGAGGAAACATATTTTTTTATTCTTTTTAAACAAGAAAGTTATGTTAGGTCTCTAGTATTGTCATTAGGAAAAAACTTGGCACACAACTGTGACATTTTAATTAGTTATTTGCTTCCTATTGTAATAACTCCTATTTTGTGTCCATGGATTTTATGCTAGATGGTTAAGTGATTCAAGAAACTGTTTTGTGGTGGTATAATTGTTTTGTTCAAACTATAATATATATAATGTGCCAGGCAATATCCGATTTAATTAAATATACTTTATGGGTGAAAGAATTCATGTAATATCCTAAGGTGCCTTAGTCAAATTCATGATGGCCAATTCATAGGCAAGCACAATATTACCCAATTAGCAACCTTGGCTTTATGACTCAATTGCATTATGTATTTTAAATTTCATTGTCTCTTGTGGTCAATCATCTTTCAACATTGAGTACTTAAATGCAGTTTCAAAATGAAGATGCCAGAATCATTGACCAGCATAGCTACTTGGCAGTTGTTTTATGATGCTGGTTATTGTGAATGTTAATATGTCTCTGTTGATGGCAATAATGTATTTCTAACAATGTTTTCATCAAATTAAATATTATAGAAGCTACCTGATTAGTGTGAAATATTTTTTAGGCAATAATTATCATGTATAAACCAAAGAAAAGTAAAATATTTCAATTCAGTTGTTTTATTGATATCTCCCATGGGGATTCCCAAGTGCCTATTGTATTTTGTGAAGAAAATGACACTTTTATTCAATAGAAAGTGAGCCAGGCCCACATGCCACTCAGCTCAGCTTAATTGTATGAATTCATTTTAAAAATATAAACTAAGATAAAAGTTAGTAAATTAAAAGAAAAAAGATGCGACAGAGACCTAGACCAGCTGTCATTTCATGAACAGCCATATATAATCCACAGTGAGATTACCTTATGACCAATTTATCTATTGAACAAGTTATTTTAGAACTCAATTCCTTGTTGAGTGATTTTGTAATTGTTTGAATATCTTCTCTTTCTCTCTTTTCATCTTAATAGCTTTCTTAGAGGTAAAACCAAGCAAATACAACCTAACTTGACTTAGGTGATTCTGCTTCACTTTATGACTTTTATAATAAAACTGTTTTGTACAATTGTGGGTATCTTATTTTTTTTTTTTAATATTTGAAGCTCTCTTTATTACACCATGAAATCCCAGAAAAGTACAAAGCCAATGAAAGTAGGAGCATTTCAGGAAACAAAACAAAAATGTTTGCAAACATTTTCAATGATATTTTAGTTTTGATGTCAAAAGAGAAAACAAAAACCTCAAGATTTTGCACTGAAGCACACTGCTCATGAATTAAGTACATCCTGAAGTACTGGGAAACGATTTCACATCTCATATTTGGACCTGATTCCATTATATTTATATGTAAGAGGGAATATAAATTCCCTAAGTTATATTCTCTTTCTAGATTTTTAAGAAAAAAGATTTTGCTGATTCATAGTGACTATGAAGAACAGAAATAGGAGATAAGCATATTATACGTATATATTCTTTTAGGTGGTACATAAGATCAAAGTTGAATTAATTTAATAATCTTCAGTGTTTTTAATTGCTACCAATAACAATATATGGATCCAACTATAGAAGAGGTTGGTAATATCAGAATGATTCTCTGGCATATCCATGCTTTATAGCTAAGTTACACAGATAAAAAGGTGACGTTGAAAAGCATTTTTTAAGAATATCTACTGTACTTCTGAATGTAAGAGGCTTTGAAAGTCTAAAGATCCTTTGATCAAAGTTTAATTTTAAGGGAGTCTGCTTAAGGTAGGCTGAATATTCAGATAAATTTTTCTCAGTACAGAACTTTTAAGAATCCTTGGATAAAACTTTAAAAATTATAATTTAAGTACACAACTGAATTGAATGGAAACTAAGGATAATTTTTGGAGACTAGAAACAAGGAGAAAGTAAGAATGGAGAGAGTTAAGCAAAGACTGACCCTAACACCTGAACTCCATCTGCAAGTGCACAGGAAACAAAGTCTGAGGCTGGAATTGTGTGGGAGTTTGAATGCTCGGAGAGTGACCTGGAACTGCTTTCTCCCAGAGGGAGAAAGCATGTAGATTCTTGCCCATTACTGACATTGGTTCTGGGTAAAGAGTTTAAACAGAAAGTCTCCTCTGAGGACTGGTTCTCAAAGCCTATTCTTCCAAGAGTTTGGTCCCAGATTCATACTACCACACAAAACAAAAACTCACATGGATAATGTACATTTTGGGTATCCAGGGCCGAAGAATTGATGCTTTTGAACTGTGGTGTTGGAGAAGACTCTTGAGAGTCCCTTGGACTGCAAGGAGATCCAACCAGTCCATTCTGAAGGAGATCAGCCCTGGGATTTCTTTGGAAGGAATGATGCTAAAGCTGAAACTCCAGTACTTTGGCCACCTCATGCGAAGAGTTGACTCATTGGAAAAGACTCTGATGCTGGGAGGGACTGGGGGCAGGAGGAGAAGGGGACGACAGAGGATGAGATGGCTGGATGGCATCACTGACTCGATGGACGTGAGTCTGAGTGAACTCCGGGAGTTGGTGATGGACAGGGAGGCCTGGCGTGCTGCGATTCATGGGGTCACAGAGTGGGACACGACTGAGCGACTGAACTGAAGTGAACTGAACTGAGGCTGAGATGGTTTGAGGTTCCTGGAAGAGACAAATACACTTTGGAGCAATATAATTGAAACATAGAGGCCAAAGTGATAAACTTTGAAGATGGAAGAATGCAACATGAGTCAAAAATGCAGACAGCCTTTAGATGGGAAAGTCAAGGAAACAAATTCTTTCCTGGAACCTCCAGAAAGAACATAGCACTGATAACACCTTGAGTTTAGCCCCCAAAACCCATTTAAGGCTTTAACTTTCCAGAACTGTAAGAAATTTAGGGTTAAGATAACAAGTTATTGTTAAGTTTTTAAAAAAAAATTTATTTATTTACAAAAAAATATTTATATTATGATGGTCTTCCTTGCAGCACTCTGGGCTTTCTTTAGTTGTGGCAAGCAGGGGCTCCTTTCTAGTTGCAATACGCTGGCTTCTCATTGTGGTGGCTCCTCTTGTAATGGTGCACAGGCTCTAGGGCACACGGGCTTTAGTAGTTGTGACGCGTGGGCTCAGTATTTGCAGCTTGCAGGCTCTAGATTACAGGATCATTAGTTGTGAAGAATGGACTCAGTTGTTTTGCTGCATGTCGGGATCTTCTGAGACCAGGGATCAAACCAGTATCCCTGGCATTGCTCGATGAACCCTTAAGCACTGGAGCACCAGGGACGTCCCTTGTGTTGTTGTTAGTGTTGATGAGTCACTAAGTCATGTCCAACTCTGCGACCCCATGGACTGTAGCCCTCCCAGGCTCCTCTGTCCGTGCACTTTGCTAGCAAGGATACAGAAGTGGATTACCCATTTCCTTCTCCAGAAGATCTTCCTGATCCGGGGATCAAACCCATATATCCTGTATAGGCAGGCGGATTCTTTACTGCTGAGCCAGGGAAGCCTCAGTTGTTAAGATAAACAACTTTTCTTGTTTGTAGCCACTAGGTTTTTGGTAATTTGTTGCAACATCAATAGGAAACTAATACATGGTGATTAGATGAACTGGTTTCAGGAGAAAGGTTTCTTTTTTCCCCCCAGACTTAAAACTTTTAATTTTGTGTTGGGGTTTAGCCAGTTTAACTATGTTGTGGTAGTTTCAGGTAACAGCGAAGTACTCAGCTATACATATACATGTATCCATTCTCCCCCAAACCCTCCTTCCCATCCAGTCTGGCACATAGCATTAAGTAGAGTTTGCTGTGCTATACAGTAGGTCTTATTGCTTATCCATTTTAAATACAGCAGTGAGTACATGACCTTCCCAAAGTCCCTAACTGTCCCTTCCCCCTGGCAAATAAGTTTGTTTTCTAAGTCTGTGAGTCTCTTAGGAGAAAGGGTTTTAGATAAAAATCTGATACCAGTCAGAACCACCAGAAGACCATGAAGGAAATTTGTACTTGGATTGAGAGATAGAGATTGCAATGTCTATTTAAAATGTTGCTTTTTTTTTAAGGTGCCATTGATTTCTCTAAATCATTTGGAGGCCAAATATTTTTAAAATTTTGTACATACAAAACACAAAACTTGAATTTTAGTGCTGTGGTTTGGTCATTTAGTCACTAAGTCATATCCAACTTTTGTGACTCCATGGACCATGATAGCCTGCCAGGCTCTTCTGTCCATGGAATTCTCCAGGCAAGAATACTGGTGTGGACTGCCATTTCCTTCTCCAGATTTTCCCAACCCAGGAATCGAACCTGAGTCTCCTGAATTGCAGGCAGATTCTTTACTGGCTGAGCCATGAGGGACTGAACAGCACTGAATTTTAGTGCTATTCCTATGTATGTACGCATTCAGGCTGATGAACCCAGACTTACAACCTAGAATTTGCTGCCTAATCACTGTGTGATATTTTTTCTGAAAATCAAAGTATAATAGATTGTTGACCAGAACTTTGATCTTAATGCTTCAGTGTTTAAAAGAGCTTCCCAAAGCAAGTATAGAAGAACTAATTGAGGAAACTGAGCCCTAAATTATGGTTTTGTATCAATTTCTAAAATATATATCAAGAGAGATAAAATGCAAAAATTAATACAAGGGAAAGAGCTGAAATACAGGGACTCATGTTTCGGTCTCTGACCCGAGATATTGTAACTCAGTTATTTTTGATAGTGTTTGTCCCCTTGGTCAGCCACTTTGCTATAAGATATAAGACCTTGGACAATACCAGGACATTTCTCTGGCAATTTTTATCCATCAATGCTTAAACAGATGTTAGGCTATTTCGACCATACATTGTTCAAGTGAAAGTCACGATTCAAGGTTGGTGAATAAAAGTAAATATCTCTCCCTATCAATACAATCCCACAATTTGATCTTATGTGAAAGGTATTTCCATTTATAAGAAGATCATGTAGCATCATTTGCTCACAGTGTTTTCTAAATATTTATGATTTGGGTACATTTTGATTTGAAATACATGAAATATCCTCTGTGTTAGGAAACTGAAAACTGTCTTGGGTAAAGAATCTGTCTGCAGTGCAGGAGACACAGGAGACTCACAGGTCTGATCCCTGGGTAGGAAGGTCTCCTGGTGGAGGAAAATGGCAACCCACTTCAGTATTCTTGCTTGAAAAATCCCATGGACAGAGAAGCCTGGTAGGCTACAGTCCGTGGGCTTACAAAGAGTTGGATGCAACTGACACACACACGTGCAAGACAAAAATATTCTGTAGAGAATTGGGTTGAAAATAAAAGGCTAACTTTGAAAATCAGTGTTTTAAATCCTAAACTTTGGGTTTTCCTATAGAATCTGTTTCTGATTTATCTTTAGATGCTCACAGAGTTTTTAATACAGTGTCTAAACCTTGGTAAGCATTTGCTCACTACATACAGTCTATATTCGCTTTATACATACAGTCATTGTACCCACAGTCACTTGTTTTAATTTTGATTTCTCTTTAATATTCATGAATAATTGATTTATGGGTGTTTCTAGGATGTTTCCTGAAGAAGTCCCAGGAAAACAAGAGGGGTAATATAAATGGGAGAAGAATAGGACATTTCTCATTCCTCCGCCTCTTCATTCTCAATTGTTCTGAGCCACACTGGGGATGGGTAGGGAGGGAGTGTTCCTTGGACCATCTAATGAGTATGATGAGACCACTGGGGGAACAGTGCATGTCTGACAATAGATAAACAGAAAGGTGCTGAAGTCTTAATGCAGCTACAATTTGAGACTATAAGCAATTCTCAAATACTACAAAAAATGTTTTTAGAGGTAGTATGTACTTGGTAAAACTTCTTAGGGTTCTAGTAAGCAGTGCTGAGCACCATCAGCATTATAATCTTCTATAACTAAAGTACGTTCTTTCTCATCCTAAAAACATATAATCCAGACCACAGAACTACCTTTCGTGCTATGAAAAGCGAAAGTGAAGTTGCTCAGTTGTGTCTGACTCTTTGCGACCCCATGGACTGTAGCCTACCAGGTTCCACTGTCTATGGGATTTTCCAGGCAAGAATACTGGAGTGGGTTGGCATTTCCTTCTCCAGGGGATCTTCCCGACCCAGGGATTGAACGTGGGTCTCCCGCATTGTAGGCAGACACTTTACCATTTGAGCCACCAGGGAAGTCCCAAGTAAAAGTGAAGCTCAGCTGTGTCCAACTCTTTGCAACCCATAGACTATACAGTCCATGGAATTCTCCAGGCCGGAATACTGGAGTGGGTAGTCTTTCCCTTCTCCAGGGGATCTTCCCAACCCAGTGGGTGAACCCAGGTCTCCTGCATTACAGGCAGATTCTTTACTAGCTGAGCCACCAGGGAAGCCCAGATAGCGGTCTTAAAATTCATGTAAGCATTTTTGTTGTTGAACAGTCACTCAGTCATATCTGATGCTTTGTGACCCCATGGACTGCTGCATGCCAGGCTTCCCTGTCCTTCACCATCTATCAGAGATTGCTCAAACTCATGCCCATTGAGTTGGTGATGCCATCCAGCTATCTCATCCTCTGTTTTCCCCTTCTCCTCCTGCCCTTAATCCTTCCCAGCACCTGGGTCTTTTCCAATGAGTCAGCTCGTCACATCAGGTAAGCAAAGTGTTGGAGCTTTGGCCTCAGCATCAGTCCTCCCAATGAATATTCAAGATTGATTTCCTTGAAGATGGACTGGTTGGATCTCCTTGCAGTCTAAGGGTCTAGTCTTCTCCAGCAACACAATTTCAAAGCATCAGTTCTTTGGCTCTCAGCTTTCTTTATGGTCCAACTCTCACATCCATACATGACTACTGGAAAAACCATAGCTTTGACTAAACGGACCTTTGTCAGTAAAGTAACGTCTCTGCTTTTTAATACACTGTCTAGATTTGTCATTGTTTTCTTCCAAGGAGCAAGCATCTTTTAATTCAGTGGATGCAGTCACCATCTGCAGTGATTTTGGAGCCCAAGAAAATAAAGTCTGTCACTGTTCCCATTGTTTCCCATGTCATGAAGTGATGGGACTGGATGCCATGATCTTTGGTTTTTGAATGTTGAGTTTTAAGCCAGCTTTTTCACTCTCCTCTTTCACCTTCATCAAGAGGCTTTAGTTTCTCTTCACTTTCTGCCATAAGGGTGGTGTCACCTGCATATCTGAGATTATTGATATTTCTCCCAGCAATCTTGATTCCAGCTTGTACTTCATCCAGCCTGGCATTTTGCATTATGTACTCTGCATAACTCTTGAGAGTCCCTCGGACTGCAAGGAGATCAAACCAGACAATCCTAAAGGAAATTAGTCCTAAATATTCATTAGAAGGACTGATGCTGAAGCTGAAGCTCCAATACTTTAATCACCTGATATGAAGAGCCAATTCATTAGAAAAGACCCTGATTTGGGGAAAGATTGAAAACAGGATAAGATGGGGACAACAGAGGATGAGATGGTTGATTGGCCTCATTGACTCAATGAATGTGACTTTGAGCAATCTCCGGGAGGTAGTAAAGGACAGGGAAGCCTGGTGTGCTGCAGTCCATGGGGTTGCAAAGAGTTAGACACATTCGAGTGACTGAACAGCAACAACAACTCCGCATAAAATTTAAATAAGCAAGGTGACAGCATACTGCCTTGACGAACTCCTTTCCCAATACTGAACCAGTCTGTTGTTCCATGTCCAGTTCTTTCTGTTGCTTGTTGACACACATACGGTTTCAGGAGGCAGGTAAGGTGGTCTGGTATTGCCATCTCTTTGAGAATCTCCCTCTGTTTTTGTGACCCATGCAGTAAAAGGCTTTAGTGTAGTCAATGAAGCAGAAGTGGATGTTTTTCTGGAATTCTCCTGCTTTTTCTGTGATCCAATGGATGTTGGCAATTTGATCTCTGGTTCCTCTGTCTTTTCTAAGTCAGCTTGTACATCTGGAAGTTCTTAGTTCTCATAGTGTTGAAGCCTAGCTTGGAGGATTTTGAGTATGACCTTGCTAGCATATGAAATGAATGCAGTTGTGTGGTAGTTTGAACATTGTTTGGCATTGCTCTTCTCTAGTATTGGAACAAAAACTGACCTTTTCCTGTCCTGTGGCCACTGATGAGTTTTCCAAATTTGCTGGCATATTGAGTGCAGCACTTTCACAGCATCATCTTTTAGGATTTGAAATAGCTCAGCTGGAATTCCATCATCTCTACTAGCTTAGTTTGTAATGATGCTTCCTAAGGCCTACTTGACTTTGCACTCCAGGATGTCTGGCTCTAGGAGAGTGATCACACCATCATGGTTATCTGGGTAATTAAGATATTTTTTTCTATAATATCGGATAATAAAATATCTTCCTAGGTAGTGGTAAAGAATGCAGGAGACATAAGAGATGTGACTTTGATCTCTTGGTCAGGGAGATCCCCTGAAGGAGGGCATGGCAACCCACTCCAGCATTCTTTCCTAGAGCCACCTGGTGGGCTATAGTCCATAAGGTTGCAAAGAGTTGGACACAACTGAAGTGACAATTATGCATAAGCATAATATTATTAATAACTTGTAAAAGTAAGGCAATTTCAGGAAAGAGCGAAAAGTTAAATTGAAGCTGAAAGTGCTATTATTCAATTCAGTTCAGTTCAGTCACTCAGTCATGTCCAACTCTTTGCGACCCCATGGACTTCAGTACTCCAGGCTTCCCTGTCCATCACCAGCTCCTGGATCTTGCTCAAACTTGTGTTCAATGAGTTGGTGATGCCATCCAGCTATCTCATCCACTGATGTCCTCTTCTCCTCTTGCCTTCAATCTTTCCCAGCACCAGGGTCTTTTCCTGTGATCAGTTCTTCTCATCAGGTGGCCAGAGTATTGGAGCTTCAGCTTCAGTATCAGTCCTTCCAATGAATATTCAGGATTTCCTTTAGGATTTACTGGTTTTATTTCCTTTCAGTCCAAGGGACTCTCAAGGGTCTTCTCTAACACCCCAATTCGAAAGCATCAATTCTTCAGCCCTCAGCTTTCTTTGTGGTCCAACTCTCACATCCATACATGACTACTGGAAAAACCATAGCTTTGACTAGATGGACCTTTGTTGGCAAAGTAATGTCTCTGCTTTTTAATATGCCGTGGCTCAGATGGTAAAGCATCTGCCTACAATGCGGGAGACCCGAGTTTAGTCCCTGGGTTGGGAAGGTCTCCTGGAGAAGGAAATGGCAACCCACTCCAGTATTCTTGCCTGGAAAATCCCACGGATGGTGGAACCTGGTAGGCTACAGTCCATGGGGTTGCAAAGAGTTGTATACAACTGAGCGACTTCACTTTCACTTTTATAGCGAAAAAGCTGTATCCACATCATAACAGACTACCTCCTAGAGACCAAGTTCAATGTGATCTACATATCCTTGAAATTAAAATGGAGCCTTAAGAAACCAGTTTGTCAGAAACTTTATGAAATCAATGAGTATAGTTTTTCTATATCCAACAACAAAAACGAGCCTGCCACATATCAGTATTTATCATACACAGTCTCCCTAATCATTAGCAAATTAGCAAGATGATCAAGAATGTAGTTAGACTCTCAGGTCTTATGCAGTTCTAGAATGGCCGTGTGCCTGAGCCAGGAATAGAGGAAGAATTTGTGTATATGTAGTTGTCAATGGGAGAGGGACTTGGTTTGCTTTTATATTAGTGATGTTATTGAGAAATAGGTGTACAATATATTATGACTTTTCCCAGATTGCTCTTGTCACACTAGACTATGGCCATTTTAATAAAATGTTTATTTAACATGCGTATTTTTGAGTCTTGTAGTCTGCATATAATTTTGATATAGTTGAACATGACTTTGAGGGATCCCCTAATCTTCATATGAATGATTGATTTAACTCATAAAGATTACCTTTAAATTTTTTTACATTAGAAAAATTAAGAGAGAGACACCTGGCAATCTTTGTGTTGGAGCACCACCTATTCTATTGTTTTATTATCCTATTGGCCAAACTAATGTTTAGAACAAATGACTACAATGTTCATTTTAGACTGATTTTTTTCTTATTTGAACTTCCAGTATCAGAGTCGCTGGCCAGAATTATCCTAAAATACTGTAGGTGCTTAAAAATAGCATTCAGGTCACCTTGGAGCCTCTTTTTGAAAATGTTTTCACTTTTCCTTGTCAGGCTCCTTCTTCCATTGCTTTAGCTAGTTGGCTTTCTCTTCTTTGAATATGACTGGGTTCTGCACGGTTTTTTTAGTGTGCTGTTCAAAACAGGATACTTTCTCCCTCTGACTAATGGGGAGGAGAGAAGAAGAATTATGTTTCAGCCTTGCCTACTCTACTCCTATTGATTTGTGCTGGTATCATATTGACTTTTATCACAATAGCACTGAATTGGTGATTCATATTCAGCTTCTGGCCATCCCCCCACTCTCTTTCTGTTTTATTTGTTCTTAATTGCTTTTCCCCATCATGTCTTTGTGATGCCTGATAGTTTTTCCAGGGTATATTACTCTGTTCTTGCCCTATTAAATATTTTTTAGCTGTTCTTAATAGTCAAGTGTTAATTTCTTCTAGCAGTAAAATATGGGCATGCTTTATAAAATGCTGATCTGAACACATGGTTATTTTTGCATAGCTTTTTTTCAAAACCACATAATGTCTGTTCACCTATATATGTAAAATATAATCTTTCATAGTACGTTATCTATAGTAGATGCTGCATAAATATTTAGTGATAGTTAATGGCCACAGACTGTTGTACACAGAAACCATTTCAAGAGTTTGCAGGAAACTGATATTTTAGAAAAACATGGTTTGGACGGTCTTTCTTTCCCATTTACAATCTTAAACAATAGGATGTAAAAGTATAAACTGGAGGGCTTCTGTTGTTCTCAGTGAATAACTGAGATGGTGTTTGGTAGCATCCTCACAAGGTTTGTGGAAATTAACTTCACACCAGGAACTCTGTATTGAAATAGATTGTTTAAGAATAATTCTTCTCTTTTGAGAAGGGTGAGGGATTAATCTGCAGAAATGTTCATGCTAGAGCTGTGCATGTGTTGAAATTTGTCAGGGGGAAGATAAATGGGCCCTCCTTGAAAAGTAAATCGCACCATGGCTAATCCCTTGGGAAAGCTGAAGAATTGTTATGGTAGCAAAAGCAACCTCGAAAAAGGAGGCATCATCCCTTTTTACTTAGGAAGTAGGAAGATGGGGAGAAGACAGGATTGTAAAATGAGATGAAAATGTGCTTGACTATAAAAATATATTTATTAAGATATATACATAAGATGTAATTATATCTGTATTTTGATTTGTTGAGAAATAATTTATGTACTCTAAATGGAGAGTCATACTTAGGACTGTTATTAAAAGCATTTGATAGCATTCATCCAGACACTGACCATTGAGAATGGATGTCAGGGGAGGCACATGAGCCTGGTCTTCATTGGAGGTACCCAAACCTGGTCTTGGTTACCTCACCCAATGACCAGGTGTTAACTCTTTAGTTGCTAACTCGGTAAAAAGTTAGAAGTGGGGTTGGAAGACCACTTGGGGGGCTCAGAGCAGTGACCATTTTCTAGCATATATGGAAGATATTAATATTTTAGCAAGCAGTATGGCTCTTCTAGTGTGTACCATCTAAATATCAGTCCTCATTCTAATAGAAAATTATCTAGTAATTTTACTGAAAAAAAAAAGAATATAAACTTTCTCAAAAAGATGGCATATTTTAAAAGAAAATGTTCATGAAGTGCTCATGAAATTAGAAATGTTGGTGAAATTTGAATATCAGATAAGTAACAAATTTCTCAATGTGAGTATATTGAAATAAATATTTGGGACAAATTTATATTAAGACATTATGCATTGTTTATTTAATATTCAAATTTAAGAGCCCTGCATTTTATCTCGCAGCCCTAAACAGAATGCATTTAGCAGGAAATGTTATCAGTCCTATTGAAAATGTTAAACAAAAGAGAGTAGAAAGGAGCCCAGCACATTGAGATCACCTGAACATATGTGACAAAAAGCTGCTCTGGAATTCTAGTAATATGGCAAGAAATCTTAAATGCAGAATTATAGAACTAAGGATAGAAAAGTTTCACATAATAAAATGCTTTTGAGATTATACTAAAAGGAAATAAGGTGTTACTTGCATTTAAAAGTTGTCTTTCCCAACTAGGAAAAGCTATTGCAGTCATCATCAAATAGCATTAATCAAGTCCCTGTCTGCATGGGACATTCTCCTAGGTGTTTTGCAAAGTGAGAAAACAGACATGGCAGATAGCCTTTGTCAGCCTGTAATCTAGACATCTATACTGAAATGCAGCCATAAAGGATATAACGGAAGAAATGTTGATCAAGGATCCAGAACCTCCCTCATTCATTATAAATGGAGAAGAGAAAAGTTCATCTAATTTATAAGAAAGAGTTTTGTAAATCATTTTAAAAATGCAGTTTTATTATAACCAGTTATATATATATATATAGTATATAAAACTAGTGTATATAGTAGATTCAGAAATAAATGCTGTTGAGCAGGGTTTCTCAACCTTGGGACTATTAACCTTTTGTACTGGATAATTCTTTGTTGTGAGGAGCTATTCTGTACATTGTGGGACGTTTAGAGCATCCCTGGCTTCTTCCCACTAGATGCTAATTACATGCGCTCTCCCCATCCTGCCAATCAAAACTGTCTCCTGACATTGCCAATGTACCCTGGGGGACAAAATTGCTTTGAGTTGAGAACTACTGTTCCAGGAAACTACAGGAAGGTAATCCCCAGCAATTTGAGTGGAGGTGGGAAGAGGTCTCCTCAGTCACAAACATATCCATGAAAAGAGTTAAATATCTACAATATCCAGAAAGCCCTCATTTTAAATCATTACCTCAGTATTAAAAATAATATCGGTTGCACCCCAGTGATTCTGGTTTTATTGATCTGGAGGAAGACCTGGACAACTTGACATTTTAAAAATGCCCCAGGTGATTCTAGGTTTAGATTTACTCTCTGGAGTAGAGAGCAGCAGGATCTGCTGGAAGGCTTGTAAACAGATTTTTTTTGCCTCAGTATTAACCCTGAATATTCATTGGAAGGACCGATGCTGAAGCTGAAACTCCAATACTTTGGCTACCTGATGCGAAAAATCAACTTACTGGAAAAGACCCTGATGCTAGGAAAGATTGAAGACAAGAGAAGGGGGCGACAGAAAATGAGATGGTTAGCATTCCTGACTTAATGGACATGAATTTGAGCAAACTCTGGGAGATAGTGGAGGACAGGGGAGCCTGGCGAGCTGCAGTCCATGGGGTTGCAACAGAGCAACTGAACAACAGCAACAATTCCTGATTCAGTAGGTCAAGGGTGAGGCCTGAGAATGTGCACGTCTCACAAGTTCTCAGATGCTGCCAATGTTGCTGGTCATCAGGGCACACTTGGAGATCTACTGGTTTAGTGATACACTCCTGACTGCTTTACACTTTTGCTTCCTTGGAGGGAAGGAAGTGTCGCAGACCAGAACACATGGGATTGGTGGATTATAGAGGAGGAGCAGGCCCATGTAGTTCCATCCCTGCTGAGCCCTTTTTGGGGTTTCCCTTCTGCAGGCTGAATACATCTGGCTGTTCTCTGCAGTGCAATGAAGCAGTCAGCTCCTACACCAGGACCTGGGGGTAAGTCTAGCCGGATTTTAGATTGCAGTTTGCAGTCCACTTGTGCTCACACATCTAAGCCATGTTTACCAGCTTTTGATCAGTCATGAAGCTGACAGTCTGCTTGTCCTTTGCTGGGATGCCTTATATTTCTCTTAATTGTTTAAGACCATGGATGGGGAAAGGGAATAATACATTGGACCCCTTCCTCTACCAAGCAAACCCTAATTCAGTCCCTTGGACTTCTGTCTTGTTCTCCAGCACCGGATAGAGAAGGTAGGAACAGAGGGCACACATATAATCCCTTCCCAAGGTCTCCATGTAACTCTTGATATAATATAATTTTTGGAAACATCATAGAAGTACAAAAAAATGTTGGGAGGCATAAGTCTTAGGCTTTTGGGGTTGTGGCAAGTTTGTA
The DNA here is from genome assembly GCF_000754665.1 of Bison bison bison. Taxonomy (NCBI): domain Eukaryota; kingdom Metazoa; phylum Chordata; class Mammalia; order Artiodactyla; family Bovidae; genus Bison; species Bison bison. The sequence continues at coordinate 436,034 of NW_011494847.1, forward strand.
AATGTTCACTGAGACAGAAAATGAAAACAAAGAAGTCCTGAGAATTTCCTAGAATAACTCATCAGTGTCAAGGCTGAGTTTGTTGTACCACTCCCTTCTTTATCCTCCCCTCTGCCCAACCAGGTCTACAAACCTCACTCTCTTTTTACAGTCATTGGGATTCTGGTGCATACTCATGTTTCTAACTCACTGTCTTGGTAATCTGCCTTAAATTTTGTTTTCTAACTATTGCTTGCCTGGTGATATTATAATTCCAATTAATCAGGTTAAAAGTTGGCCTAGAAAAGGATCATGGGAATCCACTGTTATTTGTCCACAGAACACTGCAGTAGTCTTTAAAGGAATTGCCTGCCAAAGTGCTATACATATTAGAGCTATCCATAAATATTCATATATTCATTGATGATGGATTACATGAATAGAATAATGGACAAAGGTGGTTAGAAGAGCTAGTCTATTAGAAAAATTTAAAGTACAACCCTACTGTCCTATAAGTACAGCTTGAAAATTGCTGTGCCAAGGATATTTCTCATCTTCAGCCTTGTCATTCTATGGAGATTCTGGAAGACCCAAGGGGAATGCTAACCCTCCTCCCCACAAGAGACACTAATTCAGTGTAAGTTTTTCCTCCATGAAAGATCCCTCAGTGAAGCACAAGACACAAATAGTAGGTTTTGAAAAATAGTGAAGTATATGGTAAAGCATTTTGTGATTAGACCTCAACTCCAAGGAAATGAATTCTCTGAGTTGTGCTTTTCCATAGTTTGAGTGATGTATATGATAGTGTATAAATACAGAATAATCATGGTCAGTATTAACTGTATTAATAACTAACTATTAACATATGCTTGGCTTCCTTGTTGGCTCAGATGGTAAAGAATCCTCCTGAAATACAGAAAACCTGGGTTCAATCCCTGGGTTGGGAAGATTCCCTGGAGGAGGGCATGGCAACCCACTCCAGTATTCTTGCCTGGAGAATCCCCATTGACAGAGGAGCCTGGCAGGCCCCAGCCCATGGGGTCACAAAGAATCAGACATGAGTGGATGACTAAGCACATAACATAGGCTTACTGTGAGTCAAGCATTGTGATAAGCACCACTATTTAGTATCTTATTTTATCTTTATAATAGCTCTAGGCAGGAGAAATGGTAATAGTAATAATAATAATATTATTACTGTCCCCCTTTATTTCAAAGAAAAAACTAAGACCCCACACTTCTCTGTTAGTAAGAAGTGGAGTCAGAATGAAAACACAGGTCTGTTTGCCTGTGCTCCAGCCCACCATGCACACTGCTTAATGCTTGGAAATAGCCCCACCTTGGACCTGCAGGGCTCTATCTAGACCCTTTTCAAAGAAGCTGCCCTAACTGGTAACCTAGGCCTTGCATAAACTGGGGCTGTAGCAACCATATTCCTAAAACAGAAGCACCACCCCTCTTGCTGAGCCCCGTGGGGCACTGATCTCAGTTGATCCCCTACCATTTTTGCCTCCAGCTAAGGCCTAATAACTTCCTCTTTAGATCTTCAGTTTCCAGAGTGTCAATGGTCTGTGACTAGTCTTAACCCAGTTGTATATATGGCATAAGCTCCTGCCAGGGCTGAGAGGCTAGAGACACTAGTTTCTGTCTTCTTTTCCATGGTCACCATGTAACTTTGGAACTCTAACATCAACTGTTAGAGCTTCACTATGTCATCTGACTAAAGAGCATTTGTGAGGAAAGGGACATATGCAGTTCCATCTCTTTCTATAAAAAGGAGAAAACAAGATTTAGAGAGTTACGTAGCTGGCCTGAGCTTGGCAGTACCAGACTAGAATGTAAGTACCCTAAATATCATGTTATTTCCCCACAAAGATGAAATGTCAGGATGACTTGTTTAATTTGATCCACAGAGTCAGAGGAGTTAGAATTGTTACACTGGACCTGTTCCGCATACCCCGTAAATGAATCAAAAAATCAATATCTTTTGGTTGCCAATTAAGTATACAGTGTCTTTGTCAGATGTTGTGAAGGATGCCAAGATCAGTTGGCCGTTTTCATCCCTGGAAACCAACTCTCCAATTATAATCCTGGGCTGGAGTTTGGAGAAGCTCCCTAAGATTGAATATGAGCCTTTGACATAGTCTACATAGTCCAGAATCTTCTGAGAGGACTGGCCGAACTTAGGCCACCCAGTGGGTATCCTTCTGCTCAGCCAAGCCTGGGAGCTGTGCGGACTGTGAGAATAGCACAGGCTTTGGAGTTGTGACTGGGAATGAATTAGAGAACTTTTTACTTGCCCAAATTATTTATTTGTCTGAAAGTCACTTTTCTCCTTTATCAAAGTGAGGTAATAAATATCAACCATGCAGGCTGACTGGAGCAGTAAGTGAGATAATTAAGTAAAATGTCTGGCAGTGAGTATGTATTCAATAAATGGTAGCTGCAGTGTCTGATACTAACTATTGTTACTATACTAACTATTGTTAGTATCAGTAGCACCCAAATGCGATCCCAGGTCCAGATCTGAAACATATAGGTCTCTTGGAGCCTTATGGAGTGAAAGGGAAACCCACAGGCTTGCAGTGGTCTGAAAGCAAGCTAACGGGTTCCCTCTAGCAAGGACTGCTTTCCTCTCTGTGTTCACAGCTTCACCTTTGGTGGCAGGTTGTGTAAACAGGGATCTGCCTCTTTAGGAAGTGATCCTTCCTGCCTCTGAGCTGGGTCAAGCTGTCATCACATGCTGTTGTCAGTGATGGCCTCCACAGTTTAAGGAGATTGTGGAGATATTTGAGAGGTTCAGGGAGGACCATGCTGTTTTGAGGGTTGCAGTGTGTCATTTTGATTGTTAATTTTATGTGTCATTTTCACTGGGTTATGGGATGTCCAGATATTTGGTTAAACTTTATTTCTGGATGTGTCCGTGATGGTGTTTCTAGATGAGATTTATACTTGAATCCATAGAGTGAGTAAAGTAGGTTGTCCTCTCCAGTGTGAACAGGTTGCATTCAATTCATTGGAGGCCTAAATAGAGTAAAAGCCTGAGTAAGAAAAAATTATTTCTCTCTGTTTGACTGTCTTTGAATTAAGATATTAGTCTTCTTCTGCCTTTGGACTCAGACTAGGACTAGAATTACACCATTGGTTCTCCCAGGTCTCTAGCTTATGGACTACAGACTTTGGTACTTCTCAGCCTCTATAATTGTGCCAGCCAATTTCTTACAGTAAATCTCTTTCTCTCTCTCTCTTTTATTGGTTCTGTTTCTCTGGAGAACTTAGACTAACATAGTCATCTAAGAAAGATGTTAGATTACATATTACAGGAACAGACACAGAAGGGGAAATGGTATCCTTAGGGAGGTGTTGAGCAGTTCAATGCCGTGTGGCAGAGAAGATGGGTTCAAATGCCACAGGATAGCCAGAAGAAAGAGACTTGACAACAAGAGTGATTAAGTACTACAACCAGATAACAAGGGTGAATGTAGGACCTAGTTCTGGCAGAACCGGGAGAACAGGCTGAACATCCATGTTTCTGGAAACCTGGAGAGAAGGTCTTGCCTGGACATAGAATTTGGGCTGAATTACTCCATGAATTTCCATCTGATACTGAGATGGATTTATTTGACCTTTTGAAAGTCCAGAAGAAATTCTGGAAATTTGACTTTGGTGGGATTTAATATAAGTAAAACTTTCTCTATTTTTATAAATATAAATCTAGGACTTGGATAATTGATATCTTGCACTTAATATTTGCATTTAATATTAATGGATTTGGGCTTCCTGATTGGCTTAGTAGGTAAAGAATTCACTTGCAATCCAGAAGACACAGGAGACGTGGGTTAAATCTTTGGGTTGGGAAGATCCTCTGGAGAGGGAAATGGCAACCCACTTCAGATTTCTTGCCTGAAAAATAGCATGGACAGAGGAGCCTGGCGGACTACAGTCCAAAGGATCTCAAAGAGTCAGACATGACTGAATGACTGAGCATGCACACACATTAAGCAACATGGGGTAGTTACAACTTTTGCCTTTATGAGAAACGAAGGTCACATTGACTGAGTGAGAACACAAGACATTGATTCTTCCCTGTTTCTTTAGCCCTTTTGGGTATTGACTTGTTTGAAAATAGATACTGAACTCAAGAAGGAGACATCCTATAGAGTTTGAGTGTAGGATCTCAACATTGGAATTATTTTTCCTTCCTTTGCCCATTCTTAATGCAATCAACAAACTTTTCTAATACACACACTTTGTGCTATCTACTATACTGGACATGGAGGATAACAAATGAAGATACTAACTGTGCCATCAAGGACATTATTTTTCCATTATCTGGCACAACAGGTTATTTAGTTAGTGAGTTGCTTCTTATCAAGCACTTGAACACTTGATTCTAGGTGTCATGAATTGATTTGTGTGCCCTCAAAAAGATAGGTTGAAGTCATAATCCCTAGTACCTCAAAATGTGACTTTATTTGGAAATGGAGCCTTTGCAAATCTACCCAGGTTATAATGATGTCATTAGGGTGATCCCCAAGAAAAATAAATGCAAAAAAAGCAAAATGGCTGTCTGAGGAGGCCTTACAAATAGCTGTGAAAAGAAGAGAAGCCAAAAGCAAAGGAGAAAAGTAAAGATATACCCATTTGAATGTGGAGTTCCAAGAACAGCAAGGAGAGATAAGAAAGCCTTCTTCAGTGATCAGTGCAATAAAATAGAGGAAAACAATAGCATGGGAAAGACTAGAGATCACTTCAAGAAAATTAGAGATAACAAGAGAACATTTCATGCAAAGATGGGCTCAATAAAGGACAGAAATGATGTGGACCTGACAGAAGCAGAAGATATTAAGAAGAGGTGGCAAGAATACACAGAGGAACTACACAAAAAAGATCTTCATGACCCAGATAATCAGGATGGTGTGATCACTCGCCTAGAGCCAGGCATCCTGGAGTGCGAAGTCAAGTGGGCTGTAGGAAGCATCACTACAAACAAAGCTAGTGGAGATGATGGAATTCCAGTTGAGCTATTTCAAATCCTGAAAGATGATGCTGTGAAAGTACTGCCCTCAATATGCCAGCAAATTTGGAAAACTCAGCAGTGGCCACAGGACAGGAAAATATCAGTTTTCATTCCAATCCCAAAGAAAGGCAATGCCAAAGAATGCTCAAACTACCACACAATTGCACTCATCTCATACACTAGTAAAGTAATGCTCAAAATTCTCCAAGCCAGGCTTCAGCAGTACATGAACTTTGAACTTCCAGATGTTCAAGCTGGTTTTAGAAAAGGCAGAGGAACCAGACATCAAATTGCCAACATCTGCTGGATCATTGAAAAAACAAGAGAGTTCCAGAAAAACATCTATTTCTGCTTCATTGACTATGCCAAAGCCTTTGACTGTGTGGATCACAATAAACTGTGGAAAATTCTGAAAGAGATGGGAATACCAGACCACTTGACCTGCCTCCTGAGAAATCTGCAATCAGGTCAGGAAGCAACAGTTAGAACTGGACATGGAACAACAGACTGGTTCCAAATCAGGAAAGGAGTACATCAAGGCTATATATTGTCACTATGCTTATTTAACTTATATGCAGAGTATATCATGAGAAACACTGGGCTGGATGAAGCATAAGCTGGAATCAAGATTGCCGGGAGAAATATCAATAACCTCAGATATGCAGATGACACCACCCTTAAGGCAGAAAGTGAAGAACTAGAGAGCCTCTTGATGAAAGTGAAAGAGGAGAGTGAAAAAAGTTGGCTTAAAGCTCAACATTCTGAAAACTAAGATCATGGCATCCTGTCCCATTACTTCATGGGAAATAGATGGAGAAACCATGGAAACAGTGTCAGACTTTATTTTTGGGGGCTCCAAAATCACTGCAGATGGTGACTGTAGCCATGAAATAAAGAAATGCATACTCCTTGGAAGAAAAGATATGACCAACCTAGATAGCATGTTAAAAACCAGAGACATTACTTTGCCAACAAAGGTCCATCTAGTCAAGGCTATGGTTTTTCCAGTAGTCACGTATGGATGTGAGAGTTGGACTATAAAGAAAGCTGAGTGCCGAAGAATTGATGCTTTTGAACTGTAGTGTTGGAGAAGACTCTTGAGAGTCCCCTGGACTGCAAGGAGATCCAACCAGTCCATCCTAAAGGAAATCAATCCTGAATGTTCATTGGAAGGACTGATGTTGAAGCTGAAACTCCAATACTTTGGCCACCTGATGGGAAGAACTGACTCATTTGAAAAGAACCTGATGCTGGGAAAGACTGAAGGTAGGAGGAGAAGGGGATAACAGAGGATGAGATGGTTGGATGGCATCACTGACTTAATGGACATGAGTTTAAGTAAACTCTGGGAGTCGGTGATGGACAGGGAGGCCTCTAGTGCAGCAGTCCACAGGGTCTCAAAGAGTCGGACACAACTGAGTGACTGATCCAACCAATATGGCTTATTCCCTTTTTTTAAATTTATTTATTTTAGTTGGAGGCTAATTACTTTCACGGAGAAGGCAATGGCACCCCACTCCAGTACTCTTGCCTGGAAAATCCCATGGACGGAGGAGCCTGGTAGGCTGCAGTCCATGGGGTCGCCAAGAGTCGGATACGACTGAGCGACTTCACTTTCACTTTTTACTTTCATGCATTGGAGAAGGAAATGGCAACCCACTCCAGTATTCTTGCCTGGAGAATCCCAGGGATGGGGGAGCCTGGTGGGCTGCCGTCTTGGGGTCACCCAGAGTCGGACACGACTGAAGTGACTTAGCAGCAGCAGCAGCAATTACTTTACAATATTATAGTGGTTTTTGCCATACATTGACATGACTCAGCCATGGGTGTACATGTGTTCCCCATCCTGAACCCCCCTTCCACCTCCTTCCCCATCCCATCTATCAGGGTCATCCCAGTTTACCAACCCTGAGCACCGTCTCATGCATTGAACCTGGACTGGCAATCTATTTCACATATGGTAATATACATGTTTAAATGCTATTCTCTCAAATCATCCCACCCTCACCTTCTCCCACAGAGTCCAAAAGTCTGTTCTTTACATCTGTGTCTCTTTTGCTATCTCGGATATAGGGTCATCATTACCATCTTTCTAAATTCCATATATATGCATTAGTATACTGTATTGGTGTTTTTCCTTCTGACTTACTTCACTTTGTATAATAGGCTCCGGTTTCCTCCACCTCATTAGAGTTGATTCAAATGTATTCTATTTAATTGCTGAGTAATATTCCACTGTGTTTATGTACCACAGCTTTCTTATCCATTTGTCTGCCGATGAACAACTAGGTTGCTTCCATGTCCTGGCTATTGTAAACAGTGCTGCGATGAATATTGGGATACACGTGTCTCTTTCAATTCTGGTTTCCTCGGTGTGTATGCCCAGCAGTTGGATTGTTGGGTTCTATGGCAGTTCTATTTCCAGCTTTTTAAGGAATCTCCACACTGTTCTCCATAGTGGCTGTACTAGTTTGCATTCCCACCAGCAGTATAAGAGGGTTCCCTTTCTCAGCACCCTCTCCAGAATTTATTGTTTGTAGACTTTTGGATAGCAGCCATTCTGACCAGTGTAAGATGGTACCTCATTGTGGTTTTGATTTGCATTTCTCTGATAATGAGTGATGTTGAGCATCTTTTCATGTGTTTGTTAGCCATCTGTATGTCTTCTTTGGAAAATGTCTGTTTAGTTCCTTGGCCCATTTTTTGATTGGGTCATTTATTTTTCTGGAATTGAGCTGCAGGAGCTGCTTGTATATTTTTGAGATTAGTTGTTTGTCAGTTGCTTCCTTTGCTATTATTTTCTCCCATTCTGAAGGCTGTCTTTTCACCTTGCTTCTGGTTTCCTTCGTTGTGCAAAAGCTTTTAAGTTTAATTAGGTCCCATTTGTTTATTTTTGCTTTTATTTCCATTACTCTGGGAGGTGGGTCATAGAGGATCCTGCTGTGATTTATGTCGGAGAGTGTTTTGCCTATGTTTTCCTCTAATGGTGTTATAGTTTCTCATCTTACATTTAGATCTTTAATCCATTTTGAGTTTATTTTGTGTATGGTGTTAGAAAGTGTTCTAGTTTCATTCTTTTAAAAGTGGTTGACCAGATTTCCCAGCACCACTTGTTAAAGAGATTGTCTTTTGTCCATTGTATATTCTTGCCTCCTTTGTCAAAGATAAGGTGTCCATAGGTGCGTGGATTTATCTCTGGGCTTTCTATTTTGTTCCATTGATCTATTTTTCTGTCTTTGTGCCATACTATCTTGATGGCTGTTTCTTTGTAGTATAGTCTGAAGTCAGGCAGGTTGATTTCTCCAGTTCCATTCTTCTTTCTCAAGATTGCTTTGGCTACTCGAGGTTTTTGTATTTCCATACAAATTGTGAAATTATTTCTTCTAGTTCCATGAAAAATACCATTGGTAGCTTGATAGGGATTGCATTGAATCTATAGATTGCTTTGGGTAGTATACTCATTTTCACCATATTGATTCTTTTGCTCCATGAATGTGGTATGTTTCTCCATCTATTTGTGTCATTTTTGATTTCTTCCATCAGTGTTTTATAGTTTTCTATATATAGGTCTTTTGTTTCTTCAGGTAGATTTATTCCTAAGTATGTTATTCTTTTCTTTGCAATGGTGAATGGAATTGTTTCCTTAATTTCTCTTTCTGTTCTTTCATTATTAGTGTATAGGAATGCAAGGGATTTCTTGTGTTAATTTTATATCCTGCAACTTTACTATATTCATTGATTAGCTCTAGTAATTTTCTGGTGGAGTCTTTAGGGTTTTCTATGTAGTGGATCATGTCATCTGCAAACAGTGAGAGTTTTCTTCTTTTCCAATTTGGATTCCTTTTATTTCTTTTTCTTCTCTGATTGCTGTGGCTAAAACTTCCAAAACTATGTTGAATAGTAGTGGTGAGAATGGGCCCCCTTGTCTTGTTCCTGACTTTAGTGGAAAAGCTTTCAATTTTTCACCATTGAGGATAATGTTTGCGTGGGTTTATCATATATGGCTTTTATGATGTTGAGGTATGTTCCTTCTATGCCTACTTTCTGGAGAGTATTTATCATAAATGGACATTGAATTTTGTCAAAGGTTTTCTCTGCATCTATTGAGATAACCATACGGTTTTTATCTTTCAATTTGTTAATGTGGTGTATTACATTGATTGATTTGCAAATGTTGAAGAATCCTTGCATCCCTGGGATAAAGCCCACTTGGTCATGAGGTTTGATCTTTTTAACATGTTGCTGGATTCTGTTTGCTAGGATTCTGTTAAGGATTTTTGCATCTCTGTTCATCAGTGATATTGGCCTGTAGTTTTCTTTTTTTGTGGTATCTTTGGTTTTGGTATTAGGATGATGGTGGCCTCATAGAATGAGTTTGGAAGTTTACCTTTCTCTACAGTCTTCTGGAAGAGTTTGAGTAGGATAGGTGTTAGCTCTTCTCTAAATTTTTGGTAGAATTTAGCTGTGAAGCCATCTGTTCCAGGGCTTTTGTTTGTTGGAAGATTTCTGATTACAGTTTTGATTTCTGTGCTTGTGATGGGTCTGTTAAGATTTTCTATTTCTTCCTGGTTCAGTTTTGTAAAGTTATACTTTTATAAGAATTTGTCCTTTTCTTTAAAGTTGTCCATTTTATTTGCATATTTGCTGATAGTAGTCTCTTATGATCCTTTGTATTTCTGTGTTGTCTGTTGTGATTTCTCCATTTTCATTTCTAATTTTGTTGATTTGATTCTTCTCCCTTTTTTTCTTGATGAGTCTGGCTAATGGTTTGTCTATTTTATTAATCTTCTCAACGAACCAGCTTTTACCTTTGTTTATTTTTGCTATGGTCTCCTTTCTTTTTCATTTATTTATGCCCGAATTTTTATGATTTCTTTCCTTCTACTAACCCTGGGGTTCTTCATTTCTTCTTTTTCTAGTTGCTTTAGATGTAAAGTTAGGTTATTTATTTGATTTTTCTCTTGTTTCTTGAAGTAAGCTTGTATTACTATGAACCTTCCCCTTAGCACTGCTTTTACTGAATCCCATAGGTTTGGGTTATTGTGTTTTCATTTTCATTTGTTTCTATGCATATTTTGATTTCTTTTTTTATTTCTTCTGTGATTTGTTGGTTATTCAGAAGCATGTTGTTTAGCCTTCATATGTTTGTCTTTTTAATAGTTTTTTTCCTGTTGTTGACATCTAATATTATTGCATTGTGATCAGAAAGGAGGCTTGAAATTATTTCAGTTTTTTTTTTTTTTTAATTTACCAAAGCTAGATTTATGGCCCAGGATGTGATCTATCCTGGAGAAGGTTCCGTGTGCACTTGAGAAAAAGGTGAAATTCATTGTTTTGGGGTGAACTGTCCTATAGAAATCAATTAGGTCTAACTAATCTATTGTATCATTTAAAGTTTGTGTTTCCTTGCTAATTTTCTCTTTAGTTGATCTATCCATAGGTGTGAGTAGGGTATTAAAGTCTCCCACTATTATTTTGTTACTGTTAATTTCCCCTTTCATACTTGTTAGCATTTGCCTTACATATTGCAGTGCTCCTTTTTTGGGTGCATATTTATTTATAATTGTTATATCTTCTTCTTGGATTGATCCTTTGATCATTATGTAGTGTCCTTCTTTGTCTCTTTTCACAGCCTTTATTTTAAAGTCTATTTTATCTGATATGAGCATTGCTACTCCTGCTTTCTTTTGGTCTCTGTTTGTGTGAAATATCTTTTTCTAGCCCTTCACTTTCAGTCTGTATGTGTCCCTTGTTTTGAGGTGGGTCTCTTGTAGACAGCATATATAAAGGCCTTGTTTTTGCATCCACTCAGCCAGTCTTTGTCTTTTGGTTGGGGCATTCAACCCATTTACATTTAAAATAATTATTGATAAGTATGATCCCATTGCCATTTACTTTGTTGTTTTGGGTTTGAGTTTATAAACCTTTTCTGTGTTTCCTGTCTAGAGAAGATGCTTTAGCATTTGTTGAAGAGCTGGTTTGGTGGTGCAGAATTCTCTCAGCTTTTGCTTGTCTGTAAAGCTTTTCATTTCCCCTTCATATTTGAATGAGATCCTTGCTGGGTACAGTAATCTGGGTTGTAGGTTTTTCTCTTTCATCACTTTAAGTATGTCCTGCCATTTCCTTTTGGCCTGAAGAGTTTCTATTGAATGATCAGCTGTTATCCTTATGGGAATACCCTTGTGTGTTATTTGTTGTTTTTCCCTTGCTGCTTTTAATATTTGTTCTTTGTATTTGATCTTTGTTAAGTTGATTAATATGTGGTGGCTCAAACACTAAAGCGTCTACCTGCAATTCAGGAGACCTGGGTTCAATCCCTGGGTCAGGAAGATACCCTGAGAAAGAAATGGCAACCCACTGCAGTACTCTTACCTGGAAAATCCCATGGATGGAGGAGCCTGGTGGGCTACAATCTATGGGGTCGCAAAGGGTTGGACACAACTGAGCGACTTCACTTCACTTTGGGGTGTTTCATGTTGGGTTTATCCTGTTTGGGACTCTCTGGGTTTCTTGGCCTTGGGTGGCTATTTTCTTCCCCATTTTAGGGAAGTTTTTAACTATTATCTCCTCAAGTATTTTCTCGTGACCTTTCTTTTTGTCTTCTTCTTCTGGAACTCTTATGATTTGAATGTTAGGGCATTTGACATTGCCCCCAGAGGTCTCTGAGGTTGTCCTCATTTCTTTTAATTCTTTTTTTTTCTTTCCTCTCTGCTTCATTTATTTCCATTCTATCTTCCACTTCACTTATCCTATCTTCTGCCTCAGTTATTCTACTGTTGGTTCCCTCTAGAGTGTTTTTGATCTCGTTTATTGCATTATTCATTATTGATTGACTCTTTTTTATTTCTTCTAGGTCCTTGTTAAACATTTCTTACATCTTCTCAATCCTTGTCTCCAGGCTATTTATCTGTAACTCCATTTTGTTTCCAAGATTTTGGATCATTTTTACTATCATTATTCTGAATTGTTTTTCAGGTAGACTCCCTATCTCCTCCTCTTTTGTTTGGTTTGATGGGCATTTATAATGTTCCTTTACCTGCTGAATATTTCTCTGCCTTTTCATCTTGTTTAGATTGCTGTGTTTGGGGTGGCCTTTCTGTATGCTAGTAGTTTGTGGTTCCTCTTTATTGTGGAGATTCCTCCCTGTGGGTGGGGTTGGAGGAGTGGCTTGTCAAGGTTTCCTGGTTAGGGAAGCTTGCGTTGGTGTTCTGGCGGGTGGAGCTGGATCTCCTCTCTCTGGAGTGCAATGAAGTGTCCAGTAGTGAGTTTTGAGGTGTCTATGGGTTTGGCATGACTTTTGGCCACCTGTATTTTAATGCTCAGGTTATGTTCCTGTGTTGTTGGAGAATTAGCTTGGTATGTTCTGTTCCGAGACTTGTTGGCTCTTGGTTTGAGCTTGATTTCAGTGTAGGTATGGAGGCTTTTGGATGAGCTCTTGTCGATTAATGTTCCCTGGAGTCAGGAGTTTTCTGGAGTTCTCAAGTTTTGGATTTAAGCCTCCTGCCTCTGGCTTTCAGTCTTATTCTTACAGTAGTCTCAAGACTTCTCCATCCATATAACACCAATGATAAAACATCTAGGTTAATGGTGAAAAGGTTCTCCACAGTGAGGGACACCCAGAGAGGTTCACAGAGTTACATGGAGAAGAGAAGAGGGAGGAGGGGGATAGAGGTGACCAGGAGGAGAAGAGGGAGAATCAAAAGGGAAGGGCAATCTAGCCAGTAATCAATTCTTTATGTGCTCTCCACAGTCTGGAACACTCAGAGAGGTTCACAGAATTCCATAGAGAAGAGGGAGGAAGGAGATAGAGGTGACCAGGAGGAGAAGAGGGGGAGTCAAAAGGAGAGAGACAGATCCAGCCAGTAATCAGTTCCCTAAGTGTTCTCCACAGCCCAGAACACCCAAAAAGATTCACAGATTTGGATAGAGAAGAGAAGGGGGAGGGAGGAGATAGAGGTGACCTGGGGGAGAAAAAGGAGAGTCAAAAGAGGGAGAGAGCAGTCAAGCCAGTAATCACACTCCTAAGTAAAAATAATTACTGAATATTGGTTTCTTAAAGGTACAAAATTGATAACAAAAACCAAAAAACAAAGATTAAAAATCTACAGTAGAGGTTAGACTTTCAAAAATACAGTATTTTTTAAAAAATCACAAAAATTATTAAAAAAATATATGAAATTTACTTTAAAATAGGGTCTTTTTTTACAAGGTAATAGTTATAAAAATGAAAATTAAAGGAGTAATAAAGAACTTAAAATTTTAAAAAATAAAAAAATTACAAAATGATAATAGTAAAATATATCTAGGAATTTCTCTGGAGCTGTTGAAGGCAGTGTGGGGTCAGTTCAGTTTCAGATAGTTCCTTCTTCCAGCTTTTACTTTTTCTCAAGGTCTATAGGCCCTTTCCAATGTAGTCAGTGCTAAGTACAGGGTTTTAATCTGTTGCACCTGTCACTTCCAGAGCAGTTCCTTCTTCTTTGTTTATTTTGGCTTCTTCTGTTTGCAAGTCTCTTCAGTGTCTAATTTTCACCCTGACCTGACACAAGGGGGTGAAGGTGGTCACTTATTTAGGTTAACTTGTCCCATTGTGCTGTGGGTGGGGGAGCAACACTGCAAACAAATATCACTGGCGTGTGTGTGGAGTGCTCACAGTGTCTGGGTCACACTGGGTTTTCCCCTGCTCACGGCCTGTGTGCTTTCCTCGTCTACACTGCTCAGTCTCCAGGTTGCTCTGCAGGGGAACTGTCTCAAGTGGGCCCTGGGTTGTGTGCAGGTCTAAGCCACTCAGGTTCAGGTTCTCGGGTACTCCATAAAGGCACAGACTCGGTTGGGCCTGTGTTTTGTGGCCTTGCCAGGTGTGAGTGGCTCAGGCAACCAGATGGTTGGTGAGTGAGTGCACTCTCCCAGCTAGGCGGTGCATCTTATCACCTCGCTGGTCCTAGCCCCTCAGTTTCCTGGGTCTGCCAGGAGGCCGCCATCTCAGGTATGCCATGTGTCTCCTCTGGGGAGCTGATCTCTGATTGTGACCCTCCTGGTGGATGTCAACCATCCAGGATCCCAGGAAGACTTCGTTAGTAACTGGGAGCCTGCTCACAGTTTGGTGCAGGATGCCATCTCTGGGGCCGAGATTGCCCCTCACCTTCTGGCTCTGGCTGTTGCCCGCCTGCCTCTCTGCCTCTGGCAGGGGGAGGGGCCGATCTGCAGACGCCTAGCTCTCCTCTGGTATTCATGCCATCCTTTGTTCTGTGAGCAGGCCAGGCTGTGCCTCAGAGCTTTTCCTGGGAAAGTTCTCTCTCTCTCTCTCTTTTTTTTTCTCTCTAGCTATTCCCAGAGTTTGGGTTGCTATCTCACGTTAGCTCCCTCAGATTGTCCTCAGGGCATTCAGGCCCAGTCCTCACCCTATACATGCAGCCTGTGCCTCCCTGTTCAGCCCCCACTCACTGCTGGCGGATGCGAGTGTCCAGCCTACCTCTCTGCTTGGCTTCATGGCTAGGGGCGTAATCTGTGGGTTCTTTTTTTTTTCTTCCCTGTTATGTTGCCCTCCAAGATTCCAAAACTTCCCACAGAACCGCCGGTGGGAGGGTTTCCTGGTATTTGTAAACTTCTCCACCTTCATGACTCCCTCACAGGGATGGGTCTCCCTCCCTAACTCTTTTGTCTCTCTTTTTTTCTTTTATATTTTGCCCTACTGCCTTTCAAAGAGAATGGGCTACCTTTCTGAGAGCCTGGTGTCCTCTGCCAGTGTTCAGAAATTGTTTTGTGGAACTCGTTCAGCATTCAAATGATATTTCGATGAATTTGTTGGGGAGAAAGTGGTCTCCCCATCCTATTCCTCTGTCATCTAGGGACCACCCCTGATTTATATCCTTTTAAAAAGGAGAAATTTGGACACAGACACAGGGAGAATACCATGTGAAGATGGAGGATTGGAGTAATACATCCAACAAGCCAAGGAATGCCAGTGATTACCAGCAAACCACCAGAAGCCAGAAAGAGGCAAGGAAAGATTCCCCTACAGGGTTTATAGTGAATCAGGGTTTACAGGGTTTACAGGTTTATCAGCTTTCCTGATACTTTAATTTCAGATTTGTAGCTTCCAGAACTATAGACAATAAATCTCTATTTTATGCCACCCAGTTTGTGGTACTTTGTTATGGCAGCCCAAGGAAGCTAATGCACTAAGCTAGGAGATAGGTCTAACTAAGGAAAATACAATGATATGTATGCCTTGATAGAGATAAAAAGGAATAGAAAGATTCCCACAAGGGGGCATTAGAAGGATCCAGTGAATAAGGAGAGAAAAGGACTTAAATGTGAGATGACATATAAGCTTGGTCATCTAGTGGCCTTTGTATTAATCCTATCATGATGGATCCTGATTCATTATTTCATCTTTGATTTGTGGTCCCCAAAATACTCCAGCCAGGAATAATGTGGTGACATACACAATGGAAATCAGAAGTGATACTTTAAGCATTTAAAAACATTTAAAGCATAAACACGTTACCACTTGTTTTATATATGTTTATGATTTTTAATTGTTGGACATTCTCTGTTTATCAGGCCCTGAAGTTGGTCTAAGTCTGATTAGCATATTTGAATACTCATATTTCCTGGTGTTTATATACCAGGTCACAAAGGTGATCCACATGAAACCCCTGAGCTCGTGTGCCCACCCAGAGATCAATCTGGAAAGGTCTAGTGTGGCTTTCTCTCTGCAGGTTTCAGTGGTTTTGATTTTTGAGTTTTTCCGAACAGTATAAGACTCATTCTAAACAGATTTCTTACATGACTTTTAAGCTTACTTTTCTGTAAGATTCAAGTTCGGTATGTACACCCATACAAACTTTTAAGCTTTCATATCCTACTTTTCTGTAAGATTCAAGTTCAGTATCTACATCCATGCAAATACAGCTACACAAACTGATCTTGTACAAAAAATCTGGTTCAGAGGGACCATAGGTCTCAGGGAAGATGAGTTTTCTAATGAAAGCTATAATATATACAGAATGTTACAGGTTGTAACAAACTCCTGAATTTGGGATTAACTGGTTTAAAAATCAATTTACCTATGACATATAACAAGAATTTTCACAACGTTGCAAACATAAAAAGTCACTGGTGTGAGAATATTTATCACAGCATATTTTTGATAGATATAATGGACTTTCCTTTTAACACATTCTGTTACGTTCTCATATATTTTTCTTTGAGTCCTTAGAAGAAAGTTACTATACAAATTCTTGTTATTTTTATTGACTCCTATGTTATAGTGGAGCTAGATGAATAGAGTTTAAAGTCAAGTGTTGCTACATATTTCCAGGCCATTTGGCACCTCAAACATGTAAGCACTTTTTCTAAAAGAGAAGTGTGCTATATATTGATCGTATTCTGCTCCAGCATTTGGCAATTATATGAAGTTTCAAGCATCTCTTTAGAATTCCCAGCTTTTCCAGGGCCAATTTCTATTCAAGGTTTTTATAGCTGTTCTCTTATGACATTTATCATTCTAAGCATTTGAACATATTAGCACGCACATGTATCTTTGCCATGCATATTTTTTATTTGCTTGTCCAAGCTCATTCTTCAGATGGTAAATTTCATAAGGTCAGTGAATTAGTATGTGATTTTTTTTTTATATTACTGTGCTTTGTCCACAGGTAATATTCAACTCATGTTGATACAGTGAAAATAAAGCCTACAACCAACACTATGGCTCTCTCTGTCATGGAAGAGGGTTCTTTCCTTCTCCTTCTTCTTGCCCAACATTGATGCAAAGATTCTAGATCTCCACTCTCATAGATCTTTGAAATGCTCACTCCCTGTTTTACCATCTCTTCTCTCCTAAGGAGTATGTTTGTTTTCACTATATTCATCTCGTATCACAGAAGTAGAGAAGTGTTTCATTCTTTGTGGAGTCACATTCAGCCCACTGCACCTAGTCATCTTACCTCATTAGCATGTGTAGGGCACTAAGAAGAGGAAGAAGTTACAGGGACATTCTGCTCAGTATCCTGAATGTTCAAATACTATCTCTCAAGGAAATAGACTATGAACCAGAACAGAGTTCTGATCTAGATATGTCATTTCCTCACTGGTGACCCTGAGCTAGTTGCTTCATATATTGGAGCTTTAGTTTCCTAATCTATAAAATGGGAATAATAATACATTCTGCTTCTCTTATGGGTATATTCATGCAAATGCAAGGTAGAACTGTTGGGGGGCCAGTGATCATGAAGCAGTTTTCAAGATGGTCAACATATTTTTGTGTATTCAGACCATTCTCTCCTGTTGCCTGCCTCACACTTCAGCCCAACATGGGCATCCCCTTTTCCTTGTTGATGCTTCTAGGACTGGAATGGGGCTTGTTGCTCCCAAGAGAAGAAGGGCTGTGGTGGATTGAGCAAATATCCACCTGAATAGCAAAACACATGCCCACCAAGTCTGTGCTGCACAAAATGACTTGGTAGGATATATTGAAACTAGTAAGTATTGTATTATGAAGCTTTATCAAATTCAGGAAATAGTTCCTGGGGAATATCTCTATAGCATGTTCCTGAGGGGGTCTATGCTATAGAGCTTCCTTTGAGAAAAGAGCTTATATGCAGCAATTATTTTGTTGAACCACATGAAGTTGCAATATTCAACCATTTTGACCCCCAAAATGACAATTATATGAAATTCAACCTGATACCTCTTCTTACCACCCCCTCCCTCACAGTCTGCTGGGGATTATGGACTCAGACTGGTCCCAGGATTCTGTAGTCACGATGACATGATGACAATAAAATTCTGCCAAAGAGAGCTCCTAGCTGTTACCAAAAAATGTTTTCCTCAAATTTTGCAAATCTGCCATATGTGTTTCTTTAATTAAAAACAAAGACATGAAGTATAGCTGCCACATGTCGGGCAGAAATCTGTTTATGCCTGGAATTAGTAAATATCAAGATGCCTCTTTACACTGACTGGCAAAAGCTGCAGAAGTAAAATATGTAAACAAAAAAGAACTCCTTGGCTAGGCGGGTGCATACTCCAAAGAGTATTAATTTGCATAATAAATAGTTCAATATTCAGGAGGTTATAAAATAGCAATTACCGCTGAGTTGCTATATTAGGGCTTGCTAACAAAAAAACACTTAAAATGCAATAGTTTGCTCTTACAGAGACATTCTCCTAAAATCTTTATTTTGAAACAAGATTTTATTTTTTAAAGTAGTTTTGAAATCCTTTGCACATTTCTCTGAAACAAAAGCAGAAATATTCTAGCTAAAAACAAAAACTGATAAACAATCTATGGGGGGGGAAAGGGGCCATTAACATTTTTATCTGTTTAAAAAAAAAAAAAGAAAAAAAGTAGCTGCTGAGGAGAGTGTTTTCCTCATGTAAGAAAGTACAAGGAGACCAGTGGGGAAGTGTGGAGTCAGACTGTGCAGTAGTAGGTGGTACACCCAGGCAGGGGGTAGAAACAGAAGTCATTACATGTTATGCTAATAGGAAGGTCGACTCCTGCTAAAACACCATCTGTATTTTTAAAAATGACTCAAGTGTTCCAGGTATTGTGTATCCAAGTACAGTTTCTACTTGCTTTACATATTGTAAGTATTTAATATTGGAAAAGAAATATAGCTTTTTAAGTTGTTGTATTTTTTTCAGTAAATGTTATAGTTTTAATGCTCTTACATATAACTTAATTTTTCAGTAACATTGCTTTTAGAGTGTTATATGTGTATATATTACATTAAGCCATTTGATTAAATGTTTACCCACATATAAACCTATCTTTATAGGTTTATATTTGTTTCCTGCTATGAAGAGAACATGGTGACATCAAGGAAGGTTGTATTTATACCAGTGTATCTGAGGAGATTCTTTTTAAAACGAAGCTCTTGGAGTTGGGATGGCTTCATTTGTTAGGCCCCAGCAAAGGTTGACAGCTGGAAAGATGAGAAAAGGGAAGACCAAGAAAACATTCACTGAGTATTGTAGGGTGCTGGGAGCTGCGCTGAACAGTGGAAGGCTCAATTATACAGTGTTAGGTTTACATTACACCCCAAAGTTAGCCACTTTGTCACAATGTTTGCAGCAGTTCCAGGGTTTAAAACTGCCCAGGATGCCAAACAAAGGGACAATTTATCTTTTGGTGTGTAGAAACTGCCCCTAGTTAAAACACCATAATTATTCCCCCATCTCATTGGAAGATATATTTCCAGTAATATTTTACCTTTATATTTAGTGATCTTTATCAAACATTTTTTAAGTATTTATATTGTTTTGTTAAATTGTGTTATACTAATGCTTTTAAGGTCTTCCTAGGTGGCTGCTAGTAATAAAGAACCCACTGCCCAATTCAGGAGACACAAGAGAAGCTAGTTCAGTCCCTGGGTTGGGAAGATCACCTGGAGAAGGAAATGGCAATCCACTCCAGTATTGTGGAGAATCCCATGGAGAGAGGAACCTGGTGGGCTACAGTTAGTTCCTAGGTTCTTAGAGTCAGACATGACTGAAGTGACTTAGCACACATGCAATGCTTTTAGAAAACCCTGCGTGCAGAAGAATATTTTTTAATACTTGGGACTTTGTGACTATACGATATTTTTAAGTTAAAAAATTCAGTTTATCTACTTTTTTGTTGCAGAGAATTATGATAAAGGACTTTCAAATATTAAACACTTATTATAGTAAGATAAAATTGTACAAGAAAAGAGAAGTGGAGACACAATTTCAATGGGATAAAAGAATCATGTA
The DNA here is from genome assembly GCF_000754665.1 of Bison bison bison. Lineage (NCBI taxonomy): Eukaryota > Metazoa > Chordata > Mammalia > Artiodactyla > Bovidae > Bison > Bison bison. The sequence continues at coordinate 455,778 of NW_011494847.1, forward strand.
AAATTTGCAACTATTTAAGAAGACTTGGTTGAATCTATTTTTCAGTGGATGATGGTGGGTGTAATATCACTATGACATTTATGTCCCATTGAATTCATTGAAAAGAGTGATGTAAAGTTGTATTTTAAAATGTCAATATTACATCCTTTACAACTATTTTCACTTATGATTAATTTAAGATGTCAACTTGAAATGTACGAGGGACACAGTTTTTCAAATTTATGGTCATTTTCTTCTGTCTCCTTATATGTGTAGCCTCAAAGAAGACGCCCCTTAAAGGCTAAGACTTTAAAGAAGTTTAGACTTCAGTTTATCTTCTTTTGACTATTAAAAAAAACCCAAACTTCAATTTTGGTAGAAAAAAACCCAAGCTTCAAAATTGCCAGGTAGAATATAGACAAGCATGTTTTCTTTACTTGTTTCTACCACCAATCCCTGGCCTGGTTTTGCATTTGCTTATTGCCTCCCCATAGCACCTGAAATCAAAGACAGTGTCTGGCTCAGCAGTGGCACTTTTGGAGTATTTAATAGTTTTATTTGAAAATTTTCTGAAATATTTATTTCTTTATGGCCTGAAAAAGATTTTTTTCTATGATAAATTACCTACTTAGAAGCTCAGCTCATGTGTTCAAATAGATATAGGTTAATGACATTCCAGCCTTGTGCACTGTGCAAACTGAGTGTGTCATGTTCATCTGTTACCGTGCCTCCTGGCGTCCTCTTGGCAACTAGATGTCTCCTCTTCTTTACTAGGATGGGCATTTCCTCCACTGTCACATGTGAGAAAAAAATTCATGAAAGTAAGTGCTTTTGTTATAGCTTCTTTGTCCTTCCAGGTGCTGTTTTTCTTCCTAAGCAATTGTCAGTTGAGTCCTCTTTAAGTTGATCACTTTTACTCTGTATTAAAAGATAACTAACACTTGGTCCTTGTGTCCCTCTGAAGTCTTGATACTTCCAACTCTTTATTCTATATCCTGTTTGCTTATATTTCACATTTTGTTCTTTAAAATCATTATCAGTTCTAAACTGATACATCCTAAATATAAATGCAAAGTTCTTGAGTCCATAAAAGTTGTTTGGTAGATCTGGTCTAACTTAGAGTTGCAAAACAGCTTTATTGCAAAAGGGAGGTCTCGGATGTCATCATTAAAAATCTTTCAAGCTCCTTGAATCATTAGATAACAACCACTATTACACAGTGGGATCAGCTTCATTTTTAAAAATTTAGTATTAATTATTTTATTTTTAAAAGCTTATTTTATAATAGTTAGTTTACAATGTTGTATTAATTTCTGCTGTATAGCAGAGTAATTCAGTTACACATATACATACATTCTTCTTCTTCTTTTCCATTGTGGTTTATCACAGGATACGGATATAGTTTCCTCTGTTGTTCAGGAGGACCTTGCTGTTTATACATCCTATATATAGTAGCTTGTATCTGCTAGTCCCTAAACTTCATTTCTTGCTTGGAAAATCCCATGGAAGGAGGAGCCTGTTAGGCTGCAATCCATGGGGTGGCTAAGAGTCGGACACGACTGAACGACTTCACTTTCACTTTTCACTTTCATGCATTAGAGAAGGAAATGGCAGCCCACTCCAGTGTTCTTGCCTGGAGAATCCCAGGGACGGGGGAGCCTGGTGGGCTGCCGTCTCTGGGGTCTCACAGAGTCGGAAATGACTGAAGTGACTTAGCATAAACTTCATTATTTACATTAGTGACCTTAGCATATCTCCTGTTTAATTCAGAAACTTCTGGACTGTGAATGTGAGGATGATCTAGTGACATAATACTGAAGGATGTGAAAAATAAAAGGGCCATCAAACATCAAAGACAGATTTTCTATTAGCCCTGCTAACAAGCTACTCTTCTCTCTCTTTACACCACAAAATACCATGTGAAGAGGTGATGGCAGTAGAATGAGCAGAGTTAAGAGCAGTGCTAATGCACTAGGATACACTGGTAGCCTGCACTAGATGTTAAAATAATGAAATAATTTTGCATCAGTTGATAAGACAACCACTGGCCCAGCCCCAAGTGCTCCTATCTCACTTCTTTTCCTGAGCTTCCTTGGCTTCAGTCTGGAGTCCTGCACCCACCCAGGATCTGGGAATTAACTAGGTAGACCCTGGTAGGACAGCTAGTCTCACGATCCTGCTCCAACACATTAAGCAGCATCTGTTCTCATTGGTCACTACCTAGAACTTTAAGTTGCTAAACATTTAAAATACTACCCATGGTTTAAAGTATTGTTCTATACTCTTGAACTTGATTTTTGGCCCTTTGCCTTTTTCTTTCTTTGCAGAACAGTTGGACCCAATTTTTCACAGTTTGAGAATAGGATAAGCCCAAGGTTGATAGCATATACTTGATTTATGCACATTTTCATGCATTTGCTACTTGTTCCTTAGTTACGTGTTTCATGATGGTGGTGTCACTGTTTTTCTACACCATAATTTCCCCGGGCACTTCACTGCTCCTTCATCGCACAGGAAACTGTAAGGGTCAGTGATCTTCGGTGCCACCACTTCCATTTCCTCATTACAAAAATTGACCTTCTTTCTGTTGTTTGAAAGGGCTCAGGCCACTGTCATTCAGATTTCAGGACCGTTGAACAGTAATAACAGTATAGGAGGAACAGGCAACCACCGCAGCAGCTGGGCATTGTGCTCTCTTCCTGGAATCCATTTTGGTTTTCTTAGACTAGCCAGCAGGCGCTGTTTGCTGCCTTTCGCAGGCATCTTATTTTACAGTAATTCCCTACTTGTCATTAAGCCATTTAGTTGTATTAGAGCATTGTGCTCTACTCTGTGAATATTTGCCAAGGTTCTTGTGCTCTCTAGGCAATTTCATGTTCATACTCACAGAATGCAACTCAATATGTACAACTAGTGTCACAGAAAAATGAACTAATTAGTAATTCCTGTTAAACTACCAATTGCCTTCTCATCCTCTATGTATTTAGTGTGTGTGTGTGTATGTGTGTGTGTAAGGGGTACTGATGTGAAACTAGTTCAGAAATGAAAAAATAAAAGCACCAACAGAAGTTAAAACCAGATCTCTCAGTTTTTTCTGCAGAGTGTTTCATCTATTTATTCTTTCATTTTGTATCTACTGAAATCCCACTGAAATCACTTTCTGTATATCTAGTTGCTCTTTGAAGAGGAATTTTATACATTGGAAATACGATATTAGAATTAAAAATTATCATTATTAACTTAAAAGTAATAACCTCTAAGTACTAGGCAAAATTTCTATCTCAGTAGTACAAATGAAGTTTATGATAAAATCCATTATTGTAGCTTAGATATTATCCCATACAATCAGAAGACAATTCACTAACGTTTTGTATTTTTAAAAGGAAGTTGTATCATTTTTACTATTCAGATGAATGTACAGTCTAAGCATATAATTTAGTGCTGTGCTTTTAAAAATAGGAATTCCTTAAATTTTAGAATCATGGAATCAGGATCTCTTAGGTACCTTTTTTTTCTCTTTCACAAACCATCTACTGTATGCCACAGAGTATGTCAAAGATTCATAGAGGACAAATTCCCTAACCTTAAAGGATTTTTAAGTTTACGTTTTGCAACAGTCTTTTTCTAAAAGTGTTAGTTTTATAATTTACTTTGAATGGAACACAATGGCTTTGGGATTTAAATGACAAATAATTGTTTCTATCACAGAATGTTGTATACTTAAAAGTGGATAGCTAGCTGACTGAACAGCAAGGCTGTGATACCAAATGAAATATAATTCAACCAGAAATCAGTTTTGAAAGATTTCTAACTTTCTGAGACTTTAACTGAAGGCTTAGAAAAATAATTTTCTAATGAGTAATTGCAACCTGTATTTGTAGGTAACTAATTTCATTCCAGATTTTCTTCACAAAAAATCTTAAAAGTATAGTTTTATGGTGAAAGGAAACTGAAATTTTTATTTATGATGTCATAAAAATATATGGTTTTTAAAAATATAATCTTTAAGTTTCTAAACATGTTGTATTAATATATTGGTTCCTCTTTTATTTAAACTGTTTAATAGTTTGCTAATGCAGTTTACTTTAATGGCACCCAGTATAATGATTTGCTAATAATTATTCAAATATTACTTCTAGCCAAGAAACTCCTTTTATATATACATTTTGTACTGCTTGTGTTAATGTGCATGAGAGCTTAGTTTAGGCAATTCTGAACACCATTAGCATCTCTTATTTGAAATGGGGCTTTAGAATACAAAAATATAATAATTTCCCTGAATAAAAAAGGAATTAATTATGCAGCCTGAGGAGAGAAATAAGGAGCAAGCAGGTGTAACACAGGCCCAGGAGGAAACAGGCACATGTGCAAGCGTACTACAACTCTTTCTGTGACTAAGAAAGAAAAAGAAGTCATACATTTCATATTTCTAAGAGAGTAGTTCTTTTTATCAAGTCAAGGAAATCCAGTACATGTCTGTATCCAGATTCTGTATATGGCCTAACTGAGCCAAGGATTTAGAAATAGCTTATTCTATGGCCAGAATCTTGTGATTTTCACCAACTGATTTGCGCTGTTGGTAGAATTTCCTGACCAAGGCTTTTTATATGAACCAAGGGGTTTCCCAGCTGAAGGAAAATGAGGCAGTTAAACCTCCATATCTTAGTCACAGATTTTGTCATAATGACTATTGGCAGCAAACAAGATTTCAATGGGCTCCAGCAATGCCGATCAGAAACCACTTCCCTTTGGGTTGACAGAAGCATGAGAGGAAATTTCCTTAGAATAGAACTTGTACATTTAATACCATTCCTTATCAGAGAAGAAGAGTATACACGTGGGAAAGAGGATCTCACTGATTTTTAGATAAAGGTTAGTTCCACCCAATCTGAACATTTCAATTGATTGGTCTTTCTTGAAATAAAGGCATCCACCATCATTTATTTGTTATCAACAGTATTTAAATTAGTTTGAATTCATTTAAGATAAGATTCTCTGCCATGGTTATCAGTTGTGAACCGATAATACCATTCTCTAAAAAAATTCTGAAAACCAAGGTTGTTTTCAATTTTTCCATTGTGCCCCAGATTACTTGTATGAGGGGAAAGTAGGATTGCCTGAACAACAGTGGGGATATTATGGTTGCAAGAATGGAGGAATTAACTAAAGTACATTAAAAGCACTTTAAAAATGGAAATGCAGATTAATTTTTTTCCTGGGAGACATGCACAGAAATTTGAAGTGATAGGACTAAATGCCTTGGATTATATTATCAATTCTCTTGACAAAGCAACTTTAATCTAGAGCTGGAAATTCAATGTTGTAAGAAAAATACTTCCTTCAACTTGCACTGAATGGAAAGAGTACCCCCATCCCTGCAAAGCCCCAGAAGTGAGAAAGCTGTCTTATTTTCTACATCTCACTATATAAAGAACAGTTTTCTTCCTTTATTTTAAGGCTGCTAACACCTTCATTCCCAAAGGAGGACACTGTCCAAGGGAAAGAAGTTAGTCATTTTCCCCTGGAAATTATTGCTTTCTTACATATTCATACAAATTCAAATACTTGGTTCTTCATTCTTGCTAGCTGTGACCAAGAGTGTGTATTGTTTACTGTAAAACAGATTCTTGAGTCTTTGTTAATCTGTAAAATAATTCACCATGACAAAAGGCCTTATGCCACCCTATCCTTAGTTACTACCATTAAAATATTTCTCCAGGATGAAAAAGAACAATACTTTCTCAGATGACTCTGCTCATGAATGAGGTGATCCTTATATTTTTGTTAAAAATTATGGCAAAGTTAATAGTAAAATGACTGTTGTAAAAGACTGCCTAGAGTCAAATCATACTGTAAACACTACTGTTCCAAAATAAATATTTCCTGTTTATAGATTAAGCCCACGTCACTGGCATTCTGCATGGGTTTTGTAGGAAAGCAGTGCCACTTTAAATACATCAAAAATTTCTATGCTAAACAAAACAGAATATCAGAAATACTGCCTTCAGATGGATTTATCCAAGTATAAATACTGTTGAAATAATAAACACTGATATCTGAATAGAGAGGGGGAAATTAACAGATGAAGGGAAAATTCTTCAATGATTTTTTTAGATGCACTTATTTAACCAGCCTAACAGACTTGTGAAGTTTAAGACAAGAAATGAAATGTGAGGGCTTCCCGGGTAGTGAAGTGAGTGAGGTCGCTTACTCGTGTCCGACTCTTTGCGATCCCATGGACTGTAGTCTACCAGGCTTCTCTGTCCATGGGATTTTCCAGGCAAGAGTACTGGAGTGGGTTGCCATTGCCTTTTCCAGAGGATCTTCCTGACCCAGGGATCGAACCCAGGTCTTCTGCATTGCAGGCAGACGCTTTACCCTCTGAGCCACCAGGGAAGCCCCAAAGTAGTGCTAGTGGTAAAAAAAAAACCTGCTTGCAGGTGACGTAAGAGACACGGGTTTGATCCCTGGATTGGGAAGATCCCCTGGAGGAGGGCATGGCAACCCAGTCCAGTATTCTTGTCTGGAAGAGAACATGGACTAAAGAGCCTGGCAGGCTACAGTCCATAGAGTCTCAAAGAGTTGGGCATGACTGAAATGACTTAGTGTGCATTATAAGATATGCAAACTAATTTGTTACAGAAGTGTTGCATAAAAAAGAAAGCAGGAGGTGGGGAGAGGGTTGAGAGAAGGATTACAAAGATATGGGCATGAGGAAACTTTTCAGTTCAGTTCAGTTCAGTCACTCAGTCGTGTCCGACTCCTTGTGACCCCATGAATTGCAGCACGCCAGGCCTCCCTGTCCATCACCAACTCCCGGAGTTCACTCAGACTCACATCCGAGTCAGTGATGCCATCCAGCCATCTCATCCTCTGTCATCCCTTTCTCCTCCTGCCCCCAATCCCTCCCAGCATCAGAGTCTTTTCCAATGAGTCAACTCTTTGCATGAGGTGGCCAAAGTACTGGAGTTTCAGCTTCAGCATCATTCCTTCCAAAGAAATCCCAGGACTGATCTCCTTCAGAATGGACTGGTTGGCTCTCCTTGCAGTCCAAGGGACTCTCAAGAGTCTTCTCCAACACCACAATTCAAAAGCATCAATTCTTCGACGCTCAGCCTTCTTCACAGTCCAACTCTCACATCCATACCTGACCACTGGAAAAACCATAGGCTTGACTAGACGGACCCTTGTTGGCAAAGTAATGTCTCTGTTTTTGAATGTGCTATCTAGATTGGTCATAACTTTCCTTCCAAGGAGTAAGCATCTTTTAATTTCATGGCTGCAGTCACCATCTGCAGTGATTTTGGAGCTCAAAATAATAAAGTCTGACACTGTTTCCACTGTTTCCTCATCTCTTTCCCATGAAGTGATGGGACCAGATGCCATGATCTTTGTTTTCTGAATGTTGAGCTTTAAGCCAACTTTTTCATTCTCCACTTTCACTTTCATCAAGAGGCTTTTTAGTTCCTCTTCACCTTCTGCCATAAGGGTGGTGTCATCTGCATATCAGAGGTTATTGATATTTCTCCCGGCAATCTTGATTCCAGCTTGTGCTTCTTCCAGCCCAGCGTTTCTCATGATGTACTCTGCATAGAAGTTAAAGAAGCAGGGTGACAATATACAGCCTTG
>NW_011494847.1:463984-464959 GCF_000754665.1 Bison bison bison
AGGATTTGGAATAGCTCAACTGGAATTCCATCACCTCCACTAGCTTTGTTGGTAGTGATGCTTTCTAAGGCCCACTTGACTTCACATTCCAGGATGTCTGGCTCTAGGTGAGTGATCACACCATCGTGATGATCTTGGTCATGAAGATCTTTTTTGTACAGTTCTTCTGTGTATTCCTGCCACCTCTTCTTAATATCTACTGCTTCCGTTAGGTCCATACCATTTCTGTCCTTTATTGAGCCCATCTTTGCATGAAATGTTCCCTTGGTATCTCTAATTTTCTTGACGAGTCCTCTAGTCTTTCCCATTCTGTTGTTTTCCTCTATTTCTTTGCATTGGTTGCTGAGGAAGGCTTTCTTATCTCTTCTTGCTATTCTTTGGAACTCTGCATTCAGATGCTTATATCTTTCCTTTTCTCCTTTGCTTTTCATTTCTCTTCTTTTCAGAGCTATTTGTAAGGCCTCCTCAGACAGCCATTTTGCTTTTTTACATTTCTTTTCCATGGGGATGGTCTTGATCCCTGTCTCCTGTACAATGTCATGAACCTCATTCCATAGTTCATCGGGCACTCTATCTATCAGATCTAGGCCCTTAAATCTATTTCTCACTTCCACTGTATAATCATAAGGGATTTGATTTAGGTCATACCTGAATGGTCTTGTGGTTTTCCCTACTTTCTTCAATTTAAGTCTGAATTTGGCAATAAGGAGTTCATGATCTGAGCCACAGTCAGCTCCTGGTCTTGTTTTTGTTGACTGTATAGAGCTTCTCCATCTTTGGCTGCAAAGAATGTAATCAATCTGATTTCGGTGTTGACCATCTGGTGATGTCCATGTGTAGAGTCTTCTCTCGTGTTGTTGGAAGAGGGTGTTTTCTATGACCAGTGCATTTTCTTGGCAAAACTCTATTAGTCTTTGCCCTGCTTCATTCTGTATTCCAAGGCCAAATTTGCCTGTTACTCAGGTGTTTCTTGAC
>NW_011494847.1:465059-479340 GCF_000754665.1 Bison bison bison
CCTGCCCACAGTAGTAGATATAATGGTCATCTGAGTTAAATTCACCCATTCCAGTCCATTTTAGTTTGCTGATTCCTAGAATGTCAACATTCACTCTTGCCATCTCTTGTTTGACCACTTCCAATTTGCCTTAATTCATGGACCTGACATTCCAGGTTCCTATCAATATTGCTGTTTACAGCATCAGATCTTGCTTCTATCACCAGTCACATCCACAGCTGGGTATTGTTTTTTCTTTGGCTCCATCCCTTCATTCTTTCTGGAGTTATTTCTCCACTGATCTCCAGTAGCATATTGGGCCCCTACTGACCTGGGGAGTTCCTCTTTCAGTAGCCTATCATTTTGCCTTTTCATACTGTTCATGGGGTTCTCAAGGCAAGAATACTGAAGTGGTTTGCCATTCCCTTCTCCAGTGGATCACATTCTGTCAGGAAACTTTTCAGGTTGATGCAAATGTTCATTATCTTGATTATGGCAATGGCTTCACAAGTATGTACATAGGTCAAATCTTATTAAATTGTTTGCTTGAAATAATTACTGTATATTTTTAAATTATGTATTAATAAAATTATTTTAGACTTTAAATCCCCAAAAGGTAAAGCAAATGTTAGAACAATTAAGAATGTTGCCCAGTGGTGGCAGTTGGCTCTAGTTTGGTCTAGATATAATTGCCTTCCTCATTTCATTCTTGTTTAGTACCTCTGGAATTGGGAGACTGGAAATAAGAAGAAAATTCAAGATTGCCTTATAAGAGAGATTTGGAAAATTACAGCAAAAATGAAAAGCAAACAAACAAAAACAACAACCAAAAACCCTCTCTTTCCTTGCTTTTCAGAAAAAATAAAATGTATAAGAATTCCAAGAGTTTAGAGAGATGAGGAACAATCTATCCGATAATTTGCACATTTGTGAATTTGCTTTTTTCATCATGTAAAAGCAGATGAAACAAACATTTTTAGCTTATTAGATGGTGTGCTGGGGGAAATAATAATAGTTCCTGCCTTTTAATGTTTATCATCAGCCTAAAGAGTGGCAAGCATAGACAGAAGGAGTTCCATCTTAAAGAGGACTATAAGGAATATTGAAACCAGAGAGCCACAGGGTTTGACACACTCAGGAAGCACAGCAACAGTGGGGATCAGGCTGATTGCTCCCAGTTCTGGCAGCTGTGTCACCTTGGCATAGATTCCTCGAGTAATGTGGGCACCGTATCAGCTGTCTCTACACCTCATTTTTTTTCAGCCTTGTTGTTTATTTCTGTGCTTAGTCGCTCAGTCATGTCCGACTCTTTGTGACCCCATGGACTATAGCCCATGAGGCTCCTCCTCCCATGGGGTTCTCCAGGCAAGAATACTGGAGTGGGTTGCCATTTCTTTCTCCAGAGGATCTTCCCAACCCAGGGATCAAAACCCAGGTCTCCTGCATTGCAGGCTCATTCTTTACCAGCTGAGCTACCATTTCTCGTTCATTAGTCACAGGAATATTGTACAAATCGAGAAGCTTCAGCCTTCTTAAAAAGATATAAACAAATCCAAAAATAACTGTGAGGTTCTAAGAAGTCCATACTTTCCTTTTACATTTGAAAAATAATGAAAACAAGCTCATTATTTAAGAGCAGATAGCAAAACATATTTGTGGTTTGGTTTCAGGTCCTCATAGAAAATGCAAATAAAGAACCTGTTATATAAACAAATAAAAATGAGCAATAGTTTTTCACCAGTTAAATCAGAGTTTAGAATACATCTCTTAATTGTTTTAACCTGGAAGAACTATATTTTGGGGACAAACTGCAAGTTTCAAAAAGTGGGAAAGGTCTTCTAGGAATTATTTCTATTCGAGAAGAAGTAAGTTCAGGGTCAAATAGCCTCTCAACATGCATTGCTGAGTGCTAGAGTGATGATAGCTGACATTTGTGTGCATGTGTGCTAAGTCACGTCAGTCATGTCTGACTCTTTGCAACTCTGTGGACGGTAGCCCACCAGGTTCCTCTGTCTGTGGGGTTATCCAGGCAAGAATACTGGAGTGGGTTGCTGTGTCCTCCTCCAGCTGACATTTACTGCAGGCCTATGTTGCACCAGGTAGTTTGTTTAATCTAATTTAATCCTTGTAACTGCACTACAAGTTAGATACTGTTATTATCTCTGTTTTAGAAAGCAGGAATGGAAGTGTAGGTAGTTTACTGACCTGCTAAGACCACACAGCTAGTGAAGACATAGACAGCATTTAACTCCAGATCTGCCTGGTTCTGGATCCTCTGCTCTTAAACATAGAAGGCTCAGCTCCTCAACCCTATGACTTTCAACTCCAAAGGTAAAACAGTTCTGTTTTGCTATGGGCCAAGTTCCAAGTGCCTCACAAAATCTCTGTCACCTTATCTTCTATTTCCCTAGCTCTTATCTTTCCTCTCACCAAATACCATTATTTGCATGTGTATTTTGAATGTGGTAACCAGATACATTTAGAAAAAAATCTTTGTCTGGAAGTGGTGACAGGACACAGTGTAAGTACAGTGGGCAGCACTCTGTTCCCAACTCACCACAAAGAACATACGAACTCTTTGTGCCTGACACTTTACACAATATGCTCCTTGGCTTTAGGAAAACATTATTTCATGTTCTTACTCTAATCAGTCTTGTCTGCCAGTCTGGAGAACTGAGAGGTTCATTGTTATATGCAGCTGTCATTTGTTCCATCTCCCGGCTCTCTCTGCCTTCAATATCTTTGTGGTATTTAGTGAAAGTAATTTTCAGTTGGAAATCTTCTGCCCTTTCAGTAAGTGCAAGTATAGCACTTCATCAATGGCCAAAGAATTCTGAGCTATCTGGGATGTATCAGGACAGTTGATAAAACCTCACGGAGCAACCTATGATAGTACATCCCATCATAAATTAAAAAAAAAAAGGCAGAAAGGGCCTTTGTCAGTGTTTATCTGAAGCGCTTTTATTCTTTGCCCTTGATTTCCTCTTCAGAAAATTGATGCGCCCTTAAATTGAAGCAAGAGGCTTGACAGGTGATGGTTAGTGTGATAACTGCTCAGATTTCATCAGCCAGTGTTTTTCTGGTGGTGCAATTGTCGGAACTTTCAGCTAGATTACCTGTCATCCACTACATCAGATAAAAGAGGCAGAGTTGAAAGATGCAGTTTTGCCACTGTACCTTATAGGAAATGAAAAGTGCAGGTGTGGTAACAGTAGCGAGAAAGAAGCACAATTATTTTTTAATCAGGCTATTTCTTTGAGAAATTTGGTGCCTAAATTTGCAACCATTGGGCAAAACCATTGCTGAATTTGCATTGTTAAATTTACAGAGAAGAAATGAAAAGAACTGTCATATTGTAGGTAGTGCTATAAGCTATCTTCTCTATCCATTTTATTTGTTCCACAAAATGAAGTAGTCATAGTTTATTTTTAGATACAAGAAAAATGTTCCTATTTTGGATGCATCTCAGTATACTGATGTGGAGCCTGTATTTTGATCTGCTGTTAAGCTGTTTGAAACTGTGAAAGGAGACATTATTCTACACAAAGTTTTACGGGAAAACTTTGCAACTAGAAAGATTGGAAGAATTGTGCCATATAGTCAGAATAATTTTGTGACAGGTTTTTTTTTTTTTTTTTTCCAGATTTTAAAAGCCACATAGGTTGATAAATCAAAATAGGACAGATTCTGGATAAATGTATTTTTGTGAGATTATATTGTGTACTGTTTTCTGAACAGTTGATTATACAGAATGAACTAATCTCATCCCTTTAAATCTGTCACTTCTTAAGAAGAAAAACAGGTATTTGAATACAGTTGTCTCATGACAAATGGAAATCTTTTTACCTGGAAAGTAAAAGGGGCACCTTGTTTCCTGATAGGATGAGAGAGAGGTATATACTGTATTCTTACCCCATTAAATCTCCACTGCTAAGTCACTTCAGTCATGTCTGACTCTGTGTGACCCCATAGACGGCAGCCCACCAGGCTCTGCTGTCCCTTGGATTCTCCAGACAAGAACACTGGAGTGGGTTGCCATTTCCTTCTCCAATGAGTGAAAGTGAAAAGTGAAAGTGAAGTCGCTCAGTTGTGTCTGACTCTTCACAACCCCATGGACTGAAGCCTACCAGGCTCCTCCTTCCAAAAGACAAATTTTCAGAGTTGCCTACAATTATCCATGATCATTTATTTCCAGAGTCAAACTTAACATCCAAATCTGACATTCAGACAAGGAACAATTGTTTGTTATTCGGGACAAATTAAAGGTTTTCCATAGCACAGTCACATGGTGAGACTTTCTGTTTTCAATTTAGTTGCATGTAGTCATCAGATTAAATCTTACCAGAAAATCTTTATCCTCACATTGTGGAGCGTCTAGTTTAGTTTGTTAAATATTAATTTAATGTGGGCAAGAGAGTTTCAGAAAAACATCTATTTGCTTTATTGACTATGCCAAAGCCTTTGACTGTGTGGATCACAATAAACTGGAAAATTCTGCAAGAGGTGGGAATAATAGACCACCTGACCTGCCTCTTGAGAAACCTATATACAGGTCAGGAAGCAACAGTTAGAACTGGACATGGAACAACAGACTGGTTCCAAATACGAAAAAGAGTACATCAAGCAGTATTGTCACCCTGCTTATTTAACTTCTATGCAGAGTACATCATGAGAAACGCTGGTCTAGGTGAAGCACAAGCTGGAATCAAGATTGCCAGGAGAAATATCAATAACCTCAGATATGCAGATGACACCACCCTTATGGCAGAAAGTGAAGAAGAACAATAGAACTTCATGAAAGTGAAAGAGGAGAGTGAAAAAGTTGGCTTAAAGCTCAACATTCAGAAAACAAAGATCATGGCATCTGGTCCCATCACTTCATGGGAAATAGATGGGGAAACAGTGGAAACAGTGTCAGACTTTATTTTTTGGGGCTCCAAAGTAACTGCAGATGGTAACTGCAGCCATGAATTTAAAAGACGCTTACTCCTTAGAAGAAAAGTTATGAGCAACCTAGACAGCATATTAAAAAGCAGAGAAATTACTTTGCCAACAAAGTTCCATCTAGTCAAGTAGTTATGTATGGATGTGAGAGTTGGACTATAAAGAAAGCTGAGCGCCGAAGAATTGATGCTTTTGAGCTGTGGTGTTGGAGAAGACTCTTGAGAGTCCCTTGGAGTACAAGGAGATCCAACCAGTCCATCCTAAAGGAAATCAGTCCTGGGTGTTCATTGGAAGGACTGATGTTGAAGCTGAAGCTCCAATACTTTGGCCACCTGATATGAAGAGCTGACTCATTTGAAAAGACCCTGATGCTGGGAAAGATTGAGGGCGGGAGGAAAAGGGGATGACAGAAGATGAGATGGTTGGATGGCATCACCGACTCAATGGACATGAGTTTGAGAAAACTCTAGGAGTTGGTGATGGACAGAGAGGCCTGGCGTGCTACAGTCCATGGGGTTGTGAAGAGTTGGACATGACTGAGCGACTGAACTTAACTGAAACGAATATGCGTAGTAGATACTTTCTGCTATGTCCCTCTCTCTGTTTTATTTGGAGGTAGTTTGCTATACTAGAATGATAGAGGCAGAACTATGGAGACCACACACCATGATGATCAAGCGTTTGAGGTTTGCCTGGAGAAGTCTAAGATAATATGCACCAAACTGGAAAAATTTGTTGACCCCAAGAGGAGTGACTGGGAAGAGGAGAAAGGCAGATAATTAACTTTTACTTTATATGTCTCTGTATCGTTGGACTCAAATAACCTTTTTAACCAAAAATTAGTAATAAAATACATTGGAAACATTTTTAAAAAAACATATACAGTCTTATAAATAAATAGCTTAGCTTCAAATACTGGCTCCTCTATTCTCCAGCTATGCAATTTGGGACTAGTAATTTTTCTTCTTAGAGCCTCAATTTCCTCATCTACACATGGTGTTAATGATAATATGCAGATTCTAGACTCATTAGAGGATTAAATTATATAATCCACATGAAGTGCTCTGCACATTGAAACTAAACAATAAACATCAACTTTCTGGAATAAGGAGGCCTAAATATCTGTTTGATATATAGAGTGTTTCTCAAGTAAAAAAATTTAAATGTCTTTGAGCTTGCTTTTTTCTTATGAAGTGGGCTTATTAGAAGTAATGGTATCTGAGGCTCTTATTCTAACATTTCATAATTCCTTTTAAATGTAGTTGGAAGAGTGCATGCATGTTGACTCCACAGCAAAAGACTCAAGTTGATATCTTAGTCTATCATATATGTCCTCATCACAACCATTAGGTTGAATATTATGTCTGGGAATAACATTCCTTTAGACAGTCACAGCCCAGTTGTGACCCAGTAGGTGGTTCAGAGCTGCTTTAGATGATACTTGCCCACAAAAAAAATCTCTGCCTCAGTTAAAATAAACACCTCAGTATATCTTTTTTGACCAAGATTCCTATTTTCATGTATTTGAAGTACAAAGTCTCTAACAATCTAAGAAGAAACCTGAGGATGGGGAGAAGATGGTGTGATAGATCGGGAGACTGGGATTGACAAACATACACTACTATGTATAAAGTAGAGAACTTACGAAAACCGACCATATAGCACAGGGAACTCTACTCAATGCTCTGTGGTGACCTAAATGAGAAAGAAATCCCCAAAAGAGGGGATATATGTGTACATATAGCTGATTCACTTTGTGTACAGTAGAAACTAATACAACATTGTAAAGCAGCTATAATACATTGGCCACCTGATGAGAAGAGCCAACTCATTGGAAAAGACCCTGATGCTGGGAAAGATTGAATGCAAGAGGAGAAGGGGGTAACAGAAGATGAGATGGTTGGATGGCATCACTGACTTGATGTACAGGAGTGTGAGCAAACTCTGGGAGATACTGAAGGACAGGGAAGCCTTGGTGTGCTGCAGTCCATGGGGTTGCAAATAGTCGGACATGACTTAGCAACTGAACAACAACAGCAAAAGCAATTATACTCCACACACACACAAAAAGAAAAAGAAACCTAAAATGCACTGTGCACTCTGTGAACTCTTACCTCATCTCTCCAGCCAGTAAGAAAATTCTCCTTCCAAATTCAAGATCTCTAATCTTGGCTGTGAACTGGTGTGGTCATCTGTATCAACTTCTCATGACAGCTCATGTAGCTATAGTCACAAGGAGCTCACTATATTTAAATTAAATCATTCCTTGTGATTAACACAAGTATTAGAAAGATTTCCCTTGCACTGAGCTGAAATCAAGCTTTTCGTTATTCATAGCCTTTTGTCCTTGCTTGGTCTTCCCAAAGCTGTACATAACCCTTCCTCTTCTTCTTCTTCCATGAGATAGCCTGCCAAACATTTCAAATTTGCTTCATGTCTTCTTTATGCTTATTGTTTTCCAGGCTCACTATCCAGTATTTCACTGTCCATTGAAGGCGAAATAAGCAATACATGGTCCTCCAGCAGTCCTCAAATGTCATAATTGCAGACCTCATCATTTGTCCTTTCTTCTCAATATATGCTTTGATGCACTCTTAATGTTTGTCACCCTTGGTCAAAACCCTACTTGAGAAATGCTTTGACAAGTATTAAATATAGTGGGACTGTTATATTTCCCTCCCTGAATCCTGTATTTCAATCTAAGGGGTATGTGTGTTAAGTTTGTTTTATTTTCCCATCATGCTCCAAATCTCCCTAGAAATCTAATGTTTTTAAAGAAGAAAAGTTGGTTTAGACTAACTTGATTTTAGTGAACCCATTCTAGCTCCTTTTAATCACCATTTTTAAAAAGAAGATTGTAGACAACCATCTTTAAAATGTTATAATATATATAAAATATAATTATTATTATATTATTGATTATATATAATTATATATAAATAATATTCCCTTTAAAATATTTTCTTTCTGTAGTAATTGGATATCCATAGATTAAAAAAAAATGGAACTTGATCTAATTCTCATAACTTCTTAAAAAAATTGACTCAAAATATGTCATAGACTTAAATGTAACATGTAAAACTATATAACTTTTAGAGAAAAAGACAACATAGTAAAAATTTTGAGACCTAGGACTGCTGCTCCTGCTGCTGCTGCTGCTAAGTCGCTTCAGTCGTGTCCGACTCTGTGCGACCCCATAGATGGCAGCCCACTAGGCCCCACCGTCCCTGGAATTCTCCAGGCAAGAACACTGGAGTGGGTTGTCATTTCCTCCTCCAATGCATGAAAGTGAAAAGTGAAAGTGAAGTCACTCAGTCATGTCCGACTCTTAGCGACCCCATGGACTGCAGCCCACCAGGCTCCTCTGTCCATGGGATTTTCCAGGTGAGAGTACTAGAGTGGGGTGCCATTGGAGACCTAGGACTAGGGTGATACAAAAGAGGAAAAATTAATCAATTGGAGCATATCAAGATTAAAAGCTTTTTTTCTGGAGAAGTTTCTATGATGAAGGTTAAAAAGCAAGCTTCAGACTGAGAGAAAACATTTGCAAACCTCACATTTGACAAAGGGCTTGTGTTTAAAATGTACAAGCTCTCAAAACTCAACAGTAAAAAAAGAAGCAAGACAGAAAATAGGCAAAAGACATGACGTGACAGTTCAAAGAAGGGGATATACAGATGGAAAATAAGCACATGGAAAAATGGTTGACATTATTAGCATTTGTAAAGTACATATTAAAACCATAATGAAATGTTACTATTCATCTATCAGAATGGCTAAAATAAAAAATAGTGATAAACTCAGAAGCTGGTTAGGATGTGAAGAAACTAGATCACTCATACTTTGCTGGTGGGAATGTAAAATGATCCAGCTATATTAGAAAAACACATGACAATTTATTGCAAAACTTAACAAGTACATATGAGCCAGCAATTGTATTATACTTTGGAACATTTATCCTAGGGAAATGAAAACTTATAGTCATGTTAAAACCTATACATGAATATTCATAGCAGTTTTATTTCTAATAGCTAGAATCTACAAGACACTCAAATGTTCTTCAATGAGTAAATGGTTAAGGGATTGGTGGTGGATCTGTATCATGAAATACTACTTAGCAATAAAAAGGAACTATTGATACAACTTCTCTTGAAGGGTGAGGTTGCCACGTCATTATGTTTTGGCCCATGGGACAAAAATATATATACCTTTAAAGGAGCCTTTAACTTTCCATGCTGCCTGGAATGTGAATGTGGTCGCTGGAGCTCAAGGTAATACCTTAGTCTACCTGGTTTGCACTCTGTATAGAGGATAGGAGAACCACAAGGTAGGAAAAGACTGGGAGTCCAGTGATTATGGAACCACCATACCAGCCTGAACTACTTACCCATGGATCTCTTTTATTTGAGAGCAAAATAAGCAGTAAGTGTAAAGTCATCTTTACTTGAGGTTTTCTGTCATTGCAGATGAATCCAAACTTATCAGATCCAGATGCTAAGACAGAAGAAACAGAAAGAAGGGTGGTATGACTAGGGGATAGTAGCAAGGAGAGAGTACAAGAAGTACAAGAACATGTACAAGTACAAGAACATGTACAAATACATGAAGTACAGTAGCTGAGCAGTGTAAGAGTCGAGTTTTGTTCAAGGTATGATGGAAAACCATTTTGGAAAGCTGTGTTTTGAGGACAGTGCATGATCTAATTTGCATTTTAAAAATTTACTTTTGTTTGCTGAATATGGCGAGTGGTGAAGCATGGCATCTAATTATAAGGCTACTGACATTCTAAGCAAGGGAAATGGAGAAGTTGATAGATTTGGAATATTCTTTAGAGACAGGATTCATCAGACTTGCTGCAGGATTATGTTGTTGTTGTTGAGTTGCTCTTTCATGTCCAGCTCTTTGCAACCCCATGGACCGCATCACGCCAGGCTTCCCTAACCTTCACCATCTCCTGGAGTTTGCTTAAACTCATGTCCAGTGATGCCATCCAACCGTCTTGTCCTCTGTCATCCCCTTCTCCTCCTGTCTTCAATCTTTCCCAGCATCAGGGTCTTTTCCAATGGGTTGGCTCTTCGCATCAGGTGGCCAAAGTATTGAAGTTTCAGCTTCAGCATCAGTCCTTCGAATGAATATTCAGAATTTATTTCCTTTAGGATTGAATGAGTTGATCTCCTTGCAGTCCAAGGGACTCTCAACAGTCTTCAAAAGCATCAATTCTTTGTCGTTTACCCTTCTTTAAGGTCCAGCTATCACATCCATACATGACTACTGGAAAAACCATAGCTTTGACTATATGGACTTCCCTGGGTTTCCCTGATAGCTCAGCTGTTAAAGAATCTGCTTGCAATGCAGGAGACCTAAGTTCAATTCCTGGGTCAGGAAGATCCTCTGGAGAAGTGATAGACTACCCACTCCATTCTTGGGCTTCCCTGGTGGCTCAGAATGTAAGAATCCACCTGTGATAGGGGAGACCTGAGTTTGATCCCTGGGTTGGGAAGATCCCCTGGAGGACAGTTATGTTAGAATGTTAATAACAAAAGAATTAAATAATAGATTTGGACAGATAGATAGTGATGGGGACATATTTGGCCTCCATACAGAGTTGTCAAGTTGGCAATCAGACATCTGAGGCCAGAGTTCAGGGAGAGGTCACACAGAGATTAGAAGGGATTGGCACATGGCTGGACCTACTCATATTGGGACCATGTATAGTGAGAAGGAAGAAGGAATCCTAGAGCACAGGCTTACATAAGAGCAAAACAGAGGGTCCCCATAGGGAGGCAAGAGGGGGTGATCAGGGAAGTCTTCCCTCAAAAAGACCTATGATGAAAGATTAAGGGTGAATGGGGATGTCAGGCAAATTGGAATAGGGTGATAATGAAAGTATTTCAGCTGCAGAGAATAACATGTTGAAGAGCACAAAAGCATTCAAGGGACTGAAAGAAGTCGTTAGTGATGGAACAGAGTAACGGTGGAGGAGGTAGGGTTGGAAGTTGGGGTAAAGGTGGCTGTTGAGGTCAGAGACAGACAGGTGTGCAAGAGTCAGATTTTGGAGCAGATAGTAAGGAATTTGAGCCTCATCCTTAGAGTACTATGTGTGCTTAGATGCTCAGTTGTGTCCAACTCTTTGTGACCCCATGGACTGTAGCCCACCAGGCTACTCTGTCCTTGGAGATTCTCCAGGCAAGAATACTGGAGTGGGTTGCCATGTCCTCCTCCAGGGGATCTTCCTAACTGAGGGATTGAACCCAGGTCTCCTGCATCGCGGATGGATTCTTTACCCTCTGAGCCACCGGGGAAACCCAAGAATACTGGAGTGGATAGCTTGTCCCTTCTCCAGGGTGTCTTCCTGACCTAGGAATTGAGCCACAGTCTCCTGCATTGCAGGCAGATTCTTTACCAGCTGAGCTACCAGGGAGACCCAAAGTGAAAGTGTTAGTTGCTCAGTCATGTCTGACTCTGTGTGGACTGGCTCCGACTCTGACCTGCCAGGCTCCTCTGTCCATGGGATTCTCCAGGCAAAAATACTGGAGTGGGTAGCCATTCCCTTCTCCAGGGGATCTTCCTGACCCAGGGATCAAACCCACATCTCTTACATCTCACATAATTATCCTCTCCCAACTTTTAAATCAGAGAAGGCAATGGCACCCCACTCCAGTACTTTTACCTATAAAATCCCATGGATGGAGGAGCCTGGTAGGCTGCATTCCATGGGGTCGCTAAAGTTGGACACGACTGAACGACTTCACTTTCACTTTTCACTTTCATGCATTGGAGAAGGAAATGGCAACCCACTCCAGTGTTCTTGCCTGGAGAATCCCAAGGACTGGGAAGCCTGGTAGGCTGCTGTCTATGGGGTCGCACAGAGTCGGACACGACTGAAGTGACTTAGCAGCAGCAGCAGCAACTTTTAAATTATAGGAACATTTCTGTTCTTAATTTCTTGGAAGTGTTATAGGTTCTCTGGGTCTTAAAAGTCAAGGTTTCTGGGCAGAGAATGGCACGATGAG
The DNA here is from genome assembly GCF_000754665.1 of Bison bison bison. Lineage (NCBI taxonomy): Eukaryota > Metazoa > Chordata > Mammalia > Artiodactyla > Bovidae > Bison > Bison bison. Next base: position 476,996 of record NW_011494847.1, read on the forward strand.
CATTCCATGCAGGGTGAATAGCATGTTCAAATACGTGGAGGTAACTGGGATACTCCATTGGTGAAAAGCTTGCTGTGGAAGGATGAGTACAGTTGACCCTTGAAGAATCAGGGGTGAGCTGGTTAATCCATGTGTAACTTTTATTTGGCCCTTCATATTATCAGTTCTTCCACATCAATAAATTTGGCTAAATACTGGGCTTCCCAGGTGGCACAGTGATAAAAGAACCCGCCTACCAATGCAGGAGAAACAAGGGACATAGTTTCAATCCATGAGTTGGGAAGATCCTCTGGAGTAGAAAGGACAACCTGCTGTAGTATTCCTGCCAGGAAAATCCCATGGACAGAGGAGCCTGGCAAGCTGCAGTCCATGGGGTCCAAAGAGTTGGACACAACTGAGCACATGCACATATGTACACACACACATTGAAAAATACTATTTCAAATCAAGGTTATTTAAGGGTCAACTGTAGTTCTGAATGACTAAAGTGAAATTGAGGTTGCTCAGTTGTGTCTGACTCTTTGTGACCCCATGGACCGTAGCCTACCAGGCTCCTCTGTCCATGGGATTTCCCAAGCAATAGTACTTGAGTGGATTGCCATTTCCTTCTCCAGGGGATCTTCCCAACCCAGGGATCAAACCCGGGTCTCCTGTATTGTAGACAGATGCTTTACCATCTGAGCCAATGACTAACTCATGGACAATTAGAGAAAAAGCATGAAAACTCTCTCTAGCTAAATACAAAGTAGTTGTAGAGACCAATAAAACAAAGTCTAAAGACTGCCCCCCCAATAATATAAGAAGCTTATTTGCCAAAGAATAATGACTTATTCTCTCAAGTCATTGAGAGAAAAGGTGTATTAGTCAGTAAGTAATGCTGGGACAATGGTAAGGCCATCTGAAAAATGTTAAATATAATCCTTTCTTCATATCATACTCTAAGATTATCAAAAGTTTCAAAGATAATCAAAAGTTTTTTTGATTTTGAAATCAAAATTTCAAAGATTTAAAAAATGAAGCCATAATAATAGAGAGAACAGCATGAAAAATCCCTTTACAACTTTGGAATGGAAAGGTCCTTTTTAATTATGACTAAAGCCTCTGATGCTGGGAGGGATTGGGGGCAAGAGGAGAAGGGGACGACAGAGGATGAGATGGCTGGATGGCATCACTGACTCGATCGATGTGAGTCTGAGTGAATTCTGGGAGTTGGTGATGGACAGGGAGGCCTGGCGTGCTGCGATTCATGGGGTCGCAAAGAATCAGACATGACTGAGCGACTGTTCTGATCTGATCTGAAAGCCTTTACACCATAGTAAAAATTTGGATACATTTTTAGAAAATAATTGTTAAACTTCTGAATGTAAACAAAGCAAAAACAATAAACAAATCCAGAGAAAAACAACAAAACAGAAAAATAATTTCACATCAACGAAATAGCTTATTGCCCTAATGTGTACAGACACACTACAAATGGTTTAAAACTGTTTTTTTTTTTTAAAACAGAGAGTTGAATAGCATTTTATAGAAAAGGAATAGCCCTTGAACATGAAAAAAATGCACAACCTCACTCAAAATAAAAGTGAATTAAAATCACACCAGTTCAGTTCAGTCGCTCAGTCGTGTCCAACTCTTTGCGACTCCATGAATCGCAGCACGCCAGGCCTCCCTGTCCATCACCAACTCCCGGAGTTCACTCAGACTCACGTCCATCGAGTCAGTGATGCCATCCAGCTATCTCATCCTCTGTCGTCCCCTTCTCCTCCTGCCCCCAATCCCTCCCAGCATCAGTCTTTTCCAATGAGTCAATTCTTCGTATGAGGTGGCCAAAGTACTGGAATTTCAGCTTTAGCATCATTCCTTCCAAAGAAATCCTAGGGCTGATCTCCTTTAGAATGGACTGGTTGGATCTCCTTGCAGTCCAAGGGAACGCTCCAGAGTTCTCCAACACCACACTTCAAAAACATCAGTTCTTCAGCGCTCAGCTTTCTTCACAGTCCAACTCTCACATCCATACATGACCACTGGAAAAACCATAGCCTTGACTAGACGGACCTTTGTTGGCAAAGTAATGTCTCTGCTTTTGAATATTCTATCTAGGTTGGTCATAACTTTCCTTCCAAGGAGTAAGCATCTTTTAATTTCATGGCTGCAGTCACCATCTGCAGTGATTTTGGAGCCCAAAAAGAGAAAGTCTGACACTGTTTCCTCTGTTTCCCCATCTATTTCCCATGAAGTGATGGGATCAGATGCCATGATCTTCATTTTCTGAATGTTGAGCTTTAAGCCAACTTGTTCACTCTCCACTTTCACTTTCATCAAGAGGCTTTTTAGTTCCTCTTCAC
>NW_011494847.1:479440-500524 GCF_000754665.1 Bison bison bison
CTGACCTGCATACAAATTTCTCAAGAGGCAGGTCAGGTGGTCTGGTATTCCCATCTCTTTCAGAATTTTCCACAGTGTATTGTGATCCACACAGTCAAAGGCTTTGGCATACTCAATAAAGCAGAAATAGATGTTTTTCTGGAACTCTATTGCTTTATTCATGATCCAGTGGATGTTGGCAATTTGATCTCTGGTTCCTCTGCCTTTTCTAAAACCAGCTCGATCATCAGGATGTTCATGGTTCACGTATTGCTGAAGCCTGGCTTGGAGAATTTTGAGCATTACTTTACTAGCATGTGAGATGATCACAATTTATAAGAGTATGTAATCAAAATTCCAAACTTCCAAAATGCAGAAATTTATTAACATTTTGTTTTCAAGCCTGTGGGGAAATGGGTCATTTTACATATTGCTGATAGCAGTATGAAGTGATGCATCATCTGTGAAAAAAAGTTTGGCACTATCTTTCAAAATAACAAATCATATGTGCTTTGACCGAGCTATCCACCTTCTGGGAATTTTTCGTATAGATAAACTTACACATATGTAAAGTCACATATATTCAAGATTATGTCCTGCAACATTGATTTTCGTGGCAAAAGACTGACTCAATTAAAATGTTCACCAGTAGGGGACTGGTTAAATTAATCATGGTATATCTATGCCTTGGAATAATATGCAATGAAGTTGGCTCAGAATCTGCTGTAATACAGGAGACCTGTGTTCAAACCCTGGGTTGGGAAGATCCCTTGGAGAGGAGAATGGCTACCCACTCCAATATTCTTGCCTGGAGAATTCCACAGACAGAGGAGCCTGATGGGCTGCCATTCATGGGGCACAGCCCGTGGGGTCGCAAAGAGTCAGATATGACTAAGCAACTGACACTTTCACTTAAAAAAAAAAAAAAAATTAGGCAAACTTTCTGTGTATCGGTATGGATAGAGTTCTAAAATATATGAAGTGAAAAATAAGCAAAGTGTGTAACAGTGTGTATATGAACAGTGTGTATAAACCTTTGTTCTAGGAGAAAGAATATAAATATATATTCTATCTTGCATAATATTGTTTATATAAAGAATTGTGTAAGAATTATACAACTGAATTATGCAAATAATAAAAACTGTACTCTGTGGAAAGTTTTAGGAAGTGACAAATGGAGACAGTGATAGAAGCAAGTGCCTTCACTGTATATATTTTAATATTTGTTGATTTTTAAATTATAAAGATATATTAATAATTTTTTAAAAAGAATTTGCCTCTACCTCATTCAGCATTTCAGTACTTCAGTTATTAGCTATTAATTCATTGCAGGCATTTGGGTTTTATGTTTGCTTCTTTTTCTCCTCTGCCAGCGGTTGATTTTGTAAGCTATGGTCCTAGAGTAAAATCACTAAGGGAGTCTCTGCCCATAGCATTTTCCACGCATTGCAATAAGGGAAGAATTGGAAATCACAGGAGGAATAGTATTTTTGATGTGTTCTCTGCCCTGTGGTCAAAGCTTTGATACTTGCTGTGTGTGGAGTAAAAGTTCCAGGACATTAAAACGATTGTGTTCTTATTCAAGGTCAACATGCTTTTGCTTTTAAAATGAGCTAAACATTCCTAGAAGACACACAGAGAAAAAATGCTGGAAGTAAGTTTAAAAAGAGAATGAGATACTTAACGAAATGAGAAGGGAGAATGAAATGCCAAAATTAACCCCCATGTGCAGATAGAGGAAAGTCCAAAGAAACTAGCTACCCAAAGGATAATAGGGGAAGGGAAAGAGGAAACTCATCAGCAGGGAAATACAAATGAAAAGAGGCTGTTAACACTGATTTATCTAGAGGTCATGACTGAGAAATACCCGACAGATCCCTCAGGGGTAGACCTGAACCATTCGGCTGTGATATTGAGATGCCCTCATTTTATAGTCAAGGAAGACAAGCCCTTAGACTGTGAAGAGAACAATCTAGTATCACACCAAACCATGTCTGAGACTTCAGCCTAGCATTTTTGTTTTGCTTTGTTCTTCACTTGCCTGTTTATTTTGTGTCTCTTGCTAATTTTCCATTTTATTTCATTTGGAGGCCCTCATTTTAACATGCATAATCACTGTATATGTTTTCAGATAATAGGAGGAAAGTGAGGAGGAGGCTAGGAGGAGAGAGATTAAATCTTGCAAATGAATGTAAAGTGATAACAGCAAGTAGTGGACATGCATATGAAATCAATAAACAAAAAATATCATTTGTGCTAAAAGTGGGCCCAGAAAAGCTTGCTCTGGAAACAAAGGGCAAAAGGTGCATGACCATGGCTCTGTGTCTTTCTTCTTCCAAGGTTTTTTGTAAAAATGATGGTAAAGCATTTAAAAAAGTCATCCTTTCTTAATGCCTATAAATCAAACAGGAATGAATTGCCCCTCAGGGTTTTCTTGCTGTAGAATATATACTCTGCTACAGGTATCTTACAAAAATTCTTCCAAAATATTCCTCAACAAATTCTTAAGGCAGAGTTTTACCTCCAAATTTCTGTTTAATCAGTTTATTATTCATGTATGTTTTCCTCTATAGTAGGCCAAGAAGTGTTTAAAATTTTGTTCCAGAAATAGGAGGATGTCACACAAATATGAACTCTTAGCTCCTGACAGGAAAGTAGTATTTTTCTATTCCAGTTCCTTGGCCTACATCACACAAAAGTTCACATCAGAGATGTTCAGTCTTTAAATGTGATTTAGCAATAATATTGAGTCCTTAATAACACTGATTGATTCCAGATTGTTGTAATATAGACCATTCTGTTTATTTTTGGCTTAAGTCTCAGAAGAAACCAAACAAACAGAAAAGATGCTACTTAATTTGCCATTCAAGAAAATATTTAATGTTTTATATTTTCATTCTAAACTAAATAAATTTCAAATACCCTGAAGAATCATGGGTACTTAAGAGTGATCACTTTTAGGGCTCTAAGGTGGAATTTTTTCCTGTTCCTTCCCTGGAATAAGATCAAGCTCTAAAGAGAGACTAAAAACAAAACCTGCAATCTTTTGGAAATGTAGAAAATCAGATAAATAACAATTGCAATTGAAGTTCTCATTTTATACTCATATTCTAATTTAAAATTTAGTCCTTTCCAAGTTTGTACCGTCTACTAATTTTTTTTTCTAAGCTTAAGAGGACATTGATTCTGATACTGCAGACTGATCCTCCACTAACACTCTTTCTAAGGGAAACTGTAATAAACGTTGTAGAGTTTCATTGTCTCTGATGACATTATAAAATTACCCTTTATTCAAATCAACAGAAAAACACATAAAAACTGGGACTGCCCTTCTGTTGATCTTATCGGTTCCATTTTTTCTGCTTCCTAAGATAACAGTGGCTAACTATTGAAATTAAGTGAAGAGTTAGATACTATATACAAATTACATACTTATTGAACCTTAGAACTCTTTTATACTTTCAACGATTAAAAAAAATTTTTTTAAATATGAGCCAGTCTGTTTCAGGAGCAGTCTAGTCCGTAGCTGCTTCTCTGTTCAGCATGTTCTCTTCTACCCATAACCTTCATCCACAGCCCTAACTACTTTCTACCTCCCATTCCGAGTGCAACACTTGTGACAAGCCTCTAAAATTCATGATAGTGTTTATTTATGAGTAGGGCTTCAGTTCTAAAATTTCTGAGTTGAAGAATAATGCCAGAGAATGCTACATGCTATTAGATATTATGCTATAATGCTATAAGATATACCAGGATTTCCAAAGGTCTAATTGCTATCATGCCATTAATTCAAGGAAATTTATAATGATAGTTGCCATTTAGTGCACCTACTATAAGTCAAGCATTCACAAGACATCTAATCTTCGAAAAATCCTGTGAAGTTATATCCTTTTCTGTTTTACATATGGGGCAAATAAAGATCATTTCTTCAAAATGATGATGATGATGATCATCATCATCATCTGGTAAATATCAGAGTTATGATTTGAGCTTGCATTCATTGTTGTTCAGTCACTAACTCCTGTCCAATTCTTTGCAACCCTATGGACTGCAGCATGCCAGGCTTCTCTGTCCTTCACTATCTCCCAGAGTTTTCTCAAACTCATATCCATTGAATTGGTAATGCCATCCATCCATCTTATCCTCTGTTGCCCTTTCTTCTCCTGCCCTTAATCTTTCCCAGCATCAGAGTCTTTTCAAACAGATCGACTCGTTGCATCAGGTGGCTGAAGTATTGGAGCTTCAGCTATATCATCAGTCCTTCCAGTGAATATTCAGGGTTGATTTCATTTAGGATTGACTGGTTTGATCTCCTTGCAGTCCAAGGACTCTTAAGAGTCTTCTCCAACACCGCAATTTGAAAGCATCAATTCTTCGGCGCTCAACCTTCCTTATGGTCCAACTCTCATATCTGTGCATGACTACTGGAAAAACCATCGCTTTGGGTCTATTGACCTTTGTTGGCAAAGCGTTGTCTCTGCTTTTTAATATGCTGTCTAGGTTTATCATAGGTTTTCTTCCAAGGAGCAAGTGTCTTTTTATTTCATGGCTGCAGTCACCATCCACAGTGATTTTGGAGCCAAAGAAAATAAAATCTGCCACTGTTTCCACTTTGCATTTACCAGAGTTCAAGCTCCTGCTATTTCTACTCTTCAATTAGCTGTGGTCTAAAGCTTAAGGCTCATTTGATTCTAAAGGGACCTTTTTGGTCCTATGGTTCTACTTCAGGTCAACATGGGAGTTTCATTATTGAGTACTTTCAAAAAAAGATGAAACCATATTAGATACACCTTAGTGTCATCTTGCTTTATCTCATCTTATTAAAATAATTAATGTTAGGAATAGAAGATTGAATAGAAACCATAGTATTATATTAGCTGGAATGTCATACTTCTCACTGATTATATGTAAATTGAAGTTTGCTCGTCCATCTACCTTTCCATCCATCCATCCATTTAATTAATTAAGAACTATTATGGATCAGTTGCTATTCTAGTCATTGACCAGAGCTTTTTTTGCTCTCTAAAATTATATTGTAGACCAGCAAGTCCAATAGAAATTTCCATGGAATAAAAATCTTCTGTATTTGTGCTTTTGAAACAACTGAGGAATGAAGTTTGATTTAATTGTATTTTTTTAATTTTGTGAAGTTTTATTTAATTTAAATTAACTTAAATAGCCAAAAGTGGCTAGTGGTATTGTATTGATTGTCACAGTTCTAGCAGATTTGAGGAGGTGGATAGACAGAAAATAAATAAGCAGATTATTTTTTTACTTGGATGAGTTCTATGGAAAATAAGCAGGGTGATATGGTAGAGGTTAGAGGAGTGGCGAGATTAATTAGGGTTGTCAGGAAAGTTTTCTTTGAATAAATTCCTTTTAAACTGATTCCTGAGTGAGGATAAGGAGCCAGACATGCCAAGAATAGAATGACATTCTAACTGAAAGAAGCAAGTAAAAATGGCTTGCAGAGAGAAAGATTTTGGTGTGTTCAAATTTCAGTAAGCAGATCAATGTTAGTTAGGTCATGGTGAACAAAGAGCAAGCAATGTGCAATGACATTGGTAGGCCAGGTAATGTGGAGCTTTGTAGACTGTAGTAAAGAGTATGGATTTTATTCTAAGTGAAATCTAAATTTATAGATAATATTTAAAACATCAGATTATCCTATAAAATATTTATGTGCAAAGTTGAATTATTTAAAGATGAAATAGGTGATATTTTGGAGATTTATTTTTAAGAGCTTTTTTTGTACAGTTTAATTAAAAAAGAGTCCCATGTTAAAGAACTGATAGTAGTTATGAAATTGTCTTAAAGATTCAAATAATCATGTCCTTTAGATATTAGAATCACGAATAGCAAACAATCTACTTACATAGATGTCCAAAAGGAGAGTAATCTTTAGAATCAAGGCATTTAATTTTTAATCTTTGGTGAAGTTAATTTTTAATATCTCTCAGGGCTAAATTGCACAGTTATGAAACACAAATATGAAAACTCTTTTTAAACGTTTGGTCTATAGCCAATTTCCCGTGGATAAGTCATCACATCAGGAAAACATAATACAAAAATTATGTGCTCAAGTCACAGCAGAGACTTCTAGACAACCTTACCAGTCCTGAAAGTAGTTCTTTACCTAACTTGATTTTAAAGATATTATTCTTGAATTTAGCCAGAGATCTGAGCTATCGATGCCACTAATTCAATATAGTACCTTTAAGGAGTCACAGATGCACTTGGGCCAGCACATGGAGAAAGGGTCAACAGTACACTAGTCACCATAGAAACTATATTATTTCAGATAAAGCATTTTTTTCCCCAGATAAAGCATAATTCATGATACTGAGTTCAACCAATACCAATGTTGGTTGAAAAGAATGTACCCAAACTGTGTCATAAAATGGTTGGAAAAACTGGTAAAAATGTTACTAAAATAAGCAAATTGCTAAATTAAGTAGACAATACACATTACCCTAAAAACTGTCTACATTGTGGGATTTTTAAGTCACTGGCTATTTAATGTCTCTTTCAAATACAGACTTTTAAGATTTACAAAGCTATATTTTTAAATGATGTGAACTTTTCAATATTTATAAGGTGTGTCACTTCAGTCAAGTCTGACTCTTTGTGACCCTATGGGCTGTAGCCCACCAGGCTTCTGTCCATGGGATTCTCAAGGTGAGAATACTGGAGTGGGTTGCCATGACCTCCTCTGGGGGATCTTCCTGACCTGGGGATCAGATCAACATCTCTTATGTCTCCTGCATTGGCAAGTGGGTTCTTTACCACTGATGCCACCTGGGAAGCCCATTTTATAGAGTATTAAATATTATTTTGCTATATCATTTTAAAAATAAAAATAAGTTATAAAACTAAACTGTCAAAGAAAATAAAGTTTTAATTCATATTTAGGACTTTTCTTATAATAAAAGGTCAGTTAGTACTTAAGGAGTAAAGAAGGGGGTAGAGAGAGAAAGGAATCCCCGTTTCATTCTTAACCAAATTAATCTGTGCTTATGAAGATGTCAAACCTTCATTTTACCCAATAAAACATTTTTGATGTGGTAATGATGGTCCCCCTAGTGTATTTACATAAAACTAGAATGATAAAAAATTCCAGCTTTGTAACTAAATGTGGACCTATAATTGTTTTAAGTCTTTAAACCAAAAACAAAGCACAGACATGGTTTTTGTCTCAAATTTAGAATAAATTGAAAAAAATACATTGATATTCTTTGTTTCAAATGTATTTTGGAACTTAGTAGACCACATTCAACCTAGTTAAATTATCTGAATGGATTTTGGGGGAAGAGAAAAGAGTCTGTTCATTTTAATATACCTTCAGAAATATTTTACTTCTTGATGATGACAGCAGCTCTTGCTGACAACTATTAATACATTATAAACACCCCATCAGAGTTATATAAAAACATGTCAGTTTTAAAGAGAACATCTTTGACAGCAAATTTTCTGATTGTGAAACAGCTGTGCCTTCAGTACAATGCATTAAGTAGTTTATTCCTTTTAGATAGTTAAATTGTGCATGAAATGTTGCTGGCGCAAGGGCTCCAAATCTGGCCTGATTAGCGAACATCTGTTACATTGGAAAAATTCATGTCTACCCTAATTAGCTGTCAGGCTGATGTACATCAGGCCTGATGGTGAGGGATCCTGTGCTGTTTAAGTCAAACCAGGTTCGTCTCCTCTCCCGTCACCTGCCCTTTCAAATCTCTTCTTCTTGTGTGTTGCTGTAATTAGAGATGGTTGGACATACAATGGAGCAGGCTATGGTCAGTTATAGTCCCATCTGTGCAATATTTTAATTCCCACCAAACTTGGGAGCTGAGACATAAAGTAGTTCAACAGCAGTGAGGCTGTGAGACCTGTTAGGTCTATGACATTCGATAATCTCGGCACGGAGATCTTATTTGAAAGACTCTTAGAATCCTGAAGTCACCATCTGTGGTGACAAAGGGTTATCTGTAGCTTCTGAAGAATTTGTTTCTGTTTCGTTTGTTTTGAATAAGGGTAGCTCTCAGCTGATTTTGCAGATGTGACATATATTGTATGATTAGGTACTAAAAAGGATCAAAGTGTTCTGAAAGTGGGAATTTCATAGCTGAATATTTTGTGGCTATAGACAGATACAGGATGCAATTGAAACCAAAAGATCTGATTTTGTCGGGTTTATTAGTCTAGCATACATAGGGTTTTCCAATATCAATAAAAACTTTCACTGACCTGTAGATGGACACAAATCATAACTTTCTGTTCAAGCTAGCAGTAAACTGGAAAGTGCAGTTCAAAGTGTTCCTGGGCTGGTGAAATCCTCATTTGCTCTGTTACAGCCTTTTATATGAGCTGCATTGCCTGGGGACAAGTTCACATTCAACCTGAAAGATTAAGAATATATAAGATTACAACATCAGATTTTAGAATGTGATTTGACCTATGAAGAATGAAAAATCAGCTTTTTTCTGACTTGGTATCATCCTTTCAAGATAATTCAAGTGCAGGATTATTATTATTCCCAAGCATATGTGAGGTATAATTACAATGTATGCTAAAATTTAGTAATTGGGGATGAGCTTTATAAAATGCTTGATGCATAAAGTTATAAATGGGGGGACTTATTTACCCAGAGAATTCAATATTTTCTAGATGAATTCACACAGGATCACATGTAGAATTCTGAATGTTTCTAGCCAAACTGGAGTTGAATTTTCTGATTGAGGTGGGCTTCCTCCCTCCCTTCCTTTCCTTTTCTTCTTTCTTATGATTTTTCTTTCACCTTGAAATACTTTGCCTATCCATCCAAAGCTTACCTTATAAGGTCTTTAAGTACGGTCTCAAACAACAGCTTTTCTAATAGTATCAACCCTAGTTTAAAGGAAAGAGCAAAATTTAGTGAAATTAGTATACTTTATATTAATACTATGATTTTACTTGCATCATCTGTCTCTTCTCCACAACTGACATTTTGCATTTCTTTTATGGTACTTGCCATTTCTAATATTTTATTTAGATATTTGTATACCAGAATACCTCTTATCTCTTATACTGGACTATAAGCTCCTTAGAGACAGAGGCAATTCATTACTATGTATCCCATAAAGTACAGTTCATATAGGCACTCAATAACTGTTTTTTGAATGAATATAATTAGGCTCAGATTAGAAGTGTTCCAAAGCAGTGATAGGTCTCTGGGTGCAAGTATGCACTAGGACTAAGTTCCATGAACCATGAGGACTTACTGGTATCTCCAGCTACCTCGAGACAGCCACCACAGGTCAGCTGGGAGAAAGGCTTGTTTCAGAGATTTGAGGTGTCTTGTAGGTATGGGATGGCCTTGGAAGCATCTTCCAGCATCCCACTAAAGTGCAGAATGGCCAAACTCCTAATAGAACTACCCTAAAGTGTTCAGAATTGTGATCCCAGGAAGACACTGTAAGTCCTGCTGGTCTTGGACTGGTCCCAGCTTGTTCAGGATGTGAATCTGGGTTGCCATCCTGCTTGGAGGTTCAGAGATGCTCTGGAACAGACTGGGCTTCTTCATGTTTGACTTCTTCTGTCTCCCTGTGCTTTCACGTGGCATTCTCTAGAGTTTTCCACACTGGTGTGTAGGTTTGTCAAGAACCAAGAGTATAGGAAGTATTATAAGAACAGAAATTTTATGCTCTATTTTGTGGATTTAAAAAAAAATAAAGAATTTACATTTTTATACATGTGGTAAGGTTTTGGAATTGTGTTTATTCTATTTTGAAAACTACTTTGTAATAATAAATCACCAAAAGAGAATTACAATGTGCTTTCACTAACTTGAAAAATACCTTTTGAGTAAGTTATTTTCTTTTTGAAAAAAAAAAGACACATTAAAAGATTTTAATTTTACAGCACATTAAATATTTTAATACAAGTTACGTTGTTCATTTGAATATAGTAGGTATTTTCCATTTTTATCCAATGAATACAGTGTCTGCATTTGAAATGCATAGAAAAAAAACCCTGACTAAATAACAGCTGATGATCTTTATTTAAACATCTAGTATATGTTACTTCCCATGCAATATTGTTACTGCTCATAGGCTCTGTAAGATTTATTATTTCTATTTTACAGATGATAGAATTTATACTCAGAGAGATTACACAATTTGCCTGAAGCTACACAGCTAGTAAATAGCAGAGCCAAAATTCAATTCATATCTGACCTCAAAGTAGTTGCATAACTGCCATTTAAGGAAATCTCTTTTCATATTTTAAACATATTTCATATTTATTTTATTTATAAATATTATTACTTGTCTTTTAAAAATACTTGGAAGACTAAGATTATTTATTTGGATAAATGGTATTGTTTCCCAAAAGGAACTATGATTTTTATGCATTTTGCTTGCTTGATGGTGGCAAGTCCAATAGTTTCACAAGAATTTGCATGGTATTTGATTCATGTTTTTATGTTTGATTGGGCAAATCTACTCAATGTATATATGTAGTTCAACCCAAACTAGTAAGGCTTCTGAAACCTCTTTAGGAAATATTATCTTTTAAATCCAAGTTTCTGAGGCCTGGATTCCAGTAAATTCTAATCTTTCTATGAGATAGATCATGAGGATTATAATAGAAGACTTGGAAATAGTTTTGATGATTCTGACACTATCTGCTTTATGGTCATCTGGTTGCTGTGTGTGATTTTTGACTAACTTGATAAATAAAATCAAAGGCTTTTTCTGCAGTTAATAAAGAATGATACAACAGAAATATTTACTATGCACTATGCCAACAACTAAATTAACCAGTAATAATTGTTTTCAGTGGTACCAATCAACAGCTGAGAAAAAAAAAACCCACAGGTCATTACATTTATCAAAATTGACGATAGTTTCTCTCTCCACCCTCCTGTATACCACTCCCTTGATCATGCTGCATTTGACACACATACACACACACACACAGAGGAGAAAATAGCTAATTCTTTTCAATGTTTGTTTCTCTGGAAGCAGTCTTAACAAACTTTTGAGTATTTTGTGTTGGTGAGACAGCAAATGTCTTACTGCTATTCCAAGCCTGTAATTTACTCTGGAGATTGCTGATGCCATCCTTTCATAGAATCATTCCTGTCATGTTGCAGATGGCAACAGAAGGTCACTCCCTTCCTGGTGTGACTTACTTTCCAAGTTTGTCAGAGAAAAGATATCAAATGCATGCATTCCTTCAGAAAATGGTTGCACTCAAGCCACCTAAAACCAGGTAGAGAATCATTACCTCTTTCTTCAAGCTTCACTTTGCAGAATATGTAAACCCTTATAAGAGGATTAGCTAACCTATCAACCTTCAGCTGAGCAGTCATCAGCTTCCAGAACTAGCATGGCCGTCATTGGGCCCCAGCACTCTGGACAGTGCCTTGGCTCCTGGAGACAACCTTCACTGGGCAGTGTGGACAACAGCCCCAGAGACCCTGTCAGCAGAGTATTGCTTGTTGATGTTGCTTAAGATGATCATGGTGAGAGGCAGCTGATAAAACTTTTGGGGAGAGTAACTCTCAACAGAATGAAATGCCTCATTAGTGATGACATGAGGAATCATCAGGGGATCCCAGAGACATGAGTCACCACAGAATGTTAGGTCGCATAGTTAAGGACACATCTGGGTTCTACAGGCCAAGTTTGAATTTCTGTTTAAGAAATGATTTTCTACAGGGTAAAAGTAAAGTATGAGTCCCGATGTGCAGTAAAAGCTGTAGTAGCTATTATCACAATGAATCTTTTCACTAAATCCATAGTAAAAATATTTGCTCTTAACTGTGAGTATATCATGTACATGTGTGTCTGATACTCTTATTTCTTTGCTACTGTGGAAATTTTGGTGTCTAAACCCAAGCAAAGGCAGGAATGTTCATGAGGGGAGAAATCCAACTTTGTTCTTATACCCAAACAATCAGTCATTTCACTCAAAACTAAAAGATGGGCCCTCAGTAGACAGAGCCCTAAAATAATTCTCACAGTCAGCCAGTATAGAGATGAAAATTAAACTTAGATTTTCTGACACTCCACTCTTGTTTTCTCATCACTGGATCCTCCCAGTTCACTGAGAAATCATTAGGTTTACACTATAAGCCAATTCTCAAAGCCTGACAAATTTATAGCTTCTCAAAACATGGAGGCCAAAGCAGAAGTTATCAATTATTTTCAAAGTGTCTAACTTTTAGCTGGGAATACATCGATATAGATATGTGATGGCATCTGGAATTCCAGTCAGTCCTCAAGGGAATATCCATGAATGCCTTTTTGGAGCCTTCTCTAAGATGATAAAATAGGTTCTAGTCAGACACTGTACCTCACATAGTGTAACAGCTTTCGACATAAATCTGGACCATGATTTACATTTGAAAGCAGCAGATCGATATTTGAGGAAGGATTATTTTTTATCAACTTGGCCCTAATTCTCTGAAATATAAAGTTATTTTTTAAATGTCAAGACCAACTATAACCACACTGGCATGGAATGGCTTTGTCGAAAAAGTTGAAAAAAAATTAAACGTAAATTTTGTGTTGACATAATCCAGGTTAAGTCTAGAAAAGAAAAATACTTACTTTTGTAAAATGAGAGGCTATTTTATCACTCAGAGAATGTCACATCAATTGTAAAGCCATCAGCCCCAAGGTTTGGTGGTGATTGCTTCATATTTACTGTTAGTCCGGCAATGGGGATGGTACTTTTACAGTCTTTGGACAGACTAGTGAGTGTGACATTTAAAGTGTTGATTTTTGCAGCACTTATGTTAATTGTTGTAATTTTCCTGATGAACCACCATTCTGGTTTCCTGATGCAGCCAAGATAGTTTTACATTTTCTATGCAGGGCCTCTTTGCCATTTGGTCTGTGTAGTGTCAGCTTCGAGTGCTACTGAAAGCAGACAAAATTGCAAGCAAATTGCATCAGATTGCCAACATTGTGAAAAGGTAAATTGCTTGCAAATCTATTTAAACCACTGCCCTATTTTCATCAGCTTCAGTACTTGGTATTCATGATTGCTTAATTGGCGACCTTTCCTATTGTGTAGTGCTTTATGGTGTAATGGAAAGCGATCTTTACCAAACCAATTACCCTTTTTTTCTCAGCACTACATTATTGCTGTGATTGCAACTGCCAGTCCTTTGTAAATGAACTTTCTGATTTCAATGATGTTTTTAAAATGTAAGATAGAAAAAAGTGGCATTCATATTGTGCGATGTTCTATTTTGAAGCCTCTTTGTAGCCACTATTGTCTGGGAAAATGGACTGAAGGGTTACACAGTACCTACAAATATCCATGTAACTATTATTAATATTATTATAATGTCCTCCTTTGTACTGAAGCTCAATTAGGAAAGGATAGGAGAAATATTTTGTCACCCTGTCAAGTGCACAGGAAGTGCATTTGAGGCTTCTTTTTTGACACATACATTATCTCTAGTAATAAGATGAGATTTTTTTATAAGGAGTGGTGATGAAGATATAAAATCAATTTAAATAAAATTTACATTGCTAGCCTGATGGCTACTCAACATTTAAAAAGGAACCTTAAAATGACTCAAATATTAAGACTTGGAATAAAAGCTTTATTTTATAAGAGAAAGTTAAGAGCAAGCTGAGAAGCAGTGAATTTTTAAGATTTCAGGTTTTGAATATAGATGACAAAACACAGCAAAACATGACTATTCTATTAGTTCAGAGCTAAAAATATGTATAATGCAGATAGATAGCCTGAATTGTAACAGAACTAAGAAAGCTTAATTAAATATTCTCTTAAATATTCTATAAAGTTAGCATCCACATGAATTCTCATAAAAATGGGCATAGAATGATACAGAATCCTGTTTATGTATTTTTATGTGATTTAGAAGATTATATCATTACTCGTAAGTGTGTGTGCAGAAAGGGAGCTACAAGTAATTTAGTCATTCCCTAATACAGTAAGTGGAAATGGATGCATCATTCTACCCCCTACAGTTAGAAACTCTATTGTACAAGGGACATTTTGCAAAGATTTCTTTTACTCTCTCCTCTCATTTAATTAGGGAAAAAATGGAGTTCAAACAAGGCTTGCCAATGATAATCAGGTGATTGTTGATTTTAGTACCTTTGATGTAATGTAATGATTTATTTACAGCACAGCATCTTATTCTTTGAAAGCAGAGAAATGTGTTTATTATCTACTGCTTATGAAAGTGTTCATAACAACCAATTTCACTGTGATATTGAGTTCTAATACAGTTATTATTTTGTTTAGGCAATATATATCCTTTTGGAACAATTAGACCTATGATTCAATTTCCTAACTTTAAATGAGTGTCCTATAAATTGGGAGCAGTACACACAAAATCTCTCACCTTGTGGAGGGACTTTATTTAGTAACTCTTGTGGACAGACTTTAAGGTGATTTTATTTTTATTGATAGTGGAGAAACATAGATTAGCACAGACTGCAGTTATTGCTGTTGATGTTATATAAGAGGTTGATTGTGAATGATCACTCTCCTCATTCTTCCTTCTCCACCAGTACTGGGTCCTGTGATGGTGAAGTGGATAACAGCAACGGCTAAGAGCCCAGGCTTATGATGTTCCAGACTCTATGCTACGCACTTTAACTGGTTGATCTCATTTCAACCCTCCCAACAATCCTATCAGGAAGGTACTATTACTATTCCCATTTGATAGATGAGGCAACTAAAGCTGAGGTTTAGAGGCCAACACAGGATATGTGAGTCATAAATGATAGATCTAGGATATGAAACTGGGCAGTCTGGCTCCAGAGCCTATGTTCTACTGCTGGAAGAGTTTAGTTTCCCAGCTTTTAATATTTCTTTCTTGAACTAAAGAAGGAAAGCTGGTTGGCTTATATAAATGTTTAAATATTCTAAATATCTGATTTTCTAGAATACCTTAAGTACTTATTGAGGAAATGGAGTGTATCCAGAAGTCATTTAATCTTATGCTCTTCTCTTCTCTTTATACATGGTACAGATTTGGCACTGATACTCATGTTTACATGCAAAACTCTAAGAAACTCAGATGTTCAGATTCAGCTACTGCGTGCAAACAATTTTATGAATGCCAATGCTCACAAATGGGTCCTGCAGCTATTTCTCCTTTCCCTCTTTCTTCATCCATTGGAAAGAGAGCCTTGAATACTGTAGAAACAGTAAATATCCAGCCAGTTCATCTTATCACCTCTGTTAAATAATGTACTCTAGAGTTATTGTTGGAGTTTGTTTGTTGATGTTTGGAAACATCTCATTTTAGTCTGAAGCTCTTTCAAAGGAATTGCAGTAAGAATAATTAACAGATTTCCTCCTGTCTGTAACGAGTGCATTTGCTGAAGGCTGGGCGAGGTGTAGTGGAATGAGGTTGGGGAAATATGAGTTGTTGGTTCCCCTTCAAGCGATCTTCAAGCAAATTATAGAAGAATGAAATGTTCTTTGAGATTATACATCTGACATTTGTTCAACTGATTTAAACAAAAAACTAGGTGTTTTCTTGTTTGATGTTCCAATCTTTACTCTGCTATGGATAGCCAGTGGGATATGGATAGCAAATTCTGTCAATCACATAATGATTTGTAACATGGTATTGATATCTTAACATAAGCAAATTTCCACCTAACAGGAAGCTATTGAGGGGACCCTTATGTAGAAATACTTCCTTTCTCCCTCTTCAAGTGAATTTTTAAGGGTTCATCTTAAGTCAGGTGAACAGTAGAAAGAGAAATGGAAAGACTCAGGAGAGAAAGTGGTGTTAAAATCCAGGGAGATGGACCTCAAAACAAATTTAACTTACTACTTCTGCCTTGGTCCCTAATCATACAGGCGTTCTTTCTTTTTAATGTGTACTGGCTAAGAAGATTTTTAAGGAGAGACATTTTGAGATGCCCTCTACTCACACTTAGCTATTTGGGAAGCCATTCCAAAAGCAAAATAAGCAATTACTTTTCTCACACCCCAAAAAACGTGTGTTAACCAGAGTGATGAGTTTTCTAGCAAGGAGAATTTTCAGTCTTGGAGGCATGGGTGGAAGAATCCATTCAGTCATTCAGTGAACATTTTTTTTAGCACTTTCTATGATCCAGCACTGTGGGGCACAGAGTGAGAGTCACACCTCCTCTCTGGCTTGCTCTGGAGTCGGCTACAAAGAAACTTCTTTTAGAATGCAGTGCAGTTTAGAAGAAATAATTTTCTTTTCATTAAATAAGTTAATTTTAGAACAATCTGTGTTTAAATGGCAGTGAAAAAAAGCAGACAGTTGTGGATCCAAGAACAGAATTTTGCGTTAAATGGAGACTTGCTTTACCTAGTAGCAGTAGTGTTAGTGACTCAGTCCTCTATGACTCTTTGCTACCAGCTGGACTGTAGCCTGCCAGGCGTCTTTGTCCTTGGAATTCTCCAGGCAAGAATATAGAAATGGGTAGCCATTCTCCTCTTAAGAGGGATAGAACCTGGGCCTCATGTATTATGGGCAGATTCTTCACTGTTTGAGCCACCAGGGAAGCCCCCAAATCATCAGATAGAGGTCCATCCATGCATGCATGCTCAGTCACGCCCTGACTCTTTGTGACCGCATAGACTGTAGCCCTCCAGGTTCCTCTGTCCATGGGATTTTTCAGGCAAAAACACTGGAGTGGGGTGCAATTTCCTCTTCCAGGAGATCTTCCTGATCCATGAATCAAATCCTGGTCTCCTGTATCTCCTGCACTTCAGGTGGATTCTTTACCTGCTGAGCCATGCTTTACCTAGGACACTTCATTATTAAAAGTGTACCAATACATTTAACCTATTCAGTTTCATATGCAGATATTTATTTTTTACTTATCATTTTAATCAATATATGGGAAATTTCATGATAATGACTTGTTTAAGAATACAGTTAACTTGACTTTGACTCCTAAACTGGATTTTGATGTTCAATGATTATATAATCTAAAATTTCAACTCCATGTTTTAAAGTATTTGTAATTTAGATTAATATTTCAAAAATAAAAGATTGAGACTTTCTTACTCATGATACCCTTCTAAAATAAAGCCCTGAATCCTTTAATTATTTTAGGATGAAATTATCTTATTTTGGTTTGTTTCCAAATGTGAGATCAATTTTTCATGGCAGTCTTTCTAAGTAATATCATCATGAAGTGTTGAGTCTTCACAGACTTGCTGAGATTTTTTAAAAATATCTATTTTAGAACTATCTTACCAACTTAGAGCATTTTAATGAGCAACTTACTATTTGAACAGTGCCTTTTGAAATGAACTCTATAGCCAAGAATGCTGATCACTGCTGTCTCTGGAACCCTGAGCACCACATAACTCATGGGTCTGGCTACCATGAGACTGAGCATGAAATTTCACATCAAAGACCTCCATGCCTGAGGAGCAGAGATGCAAGGGGGTGGTGTGGCCAGGGCAGAATAGAATGCACAAAGCAGACGGAATTTTTCTTGGTTTGTTCAGAAACTAGATGGAGTTTCTGCAGACCAGGAACCTTTGCAGTTGCTGCTTACTCTGGAAATAACAAGCTACTGTGGTTACAGCTGCAATAATAGGAGCATGATCCCTGAAAGACCAAGGAATACCTTGTAATAAGCAGGCTGTACTTCAAGGCGAGGCTGGTTTCCTGGGCATACAATCTGTGCGATCACACAGGACTCTGTGCTTAAAAGGGCTCCATGTTCGGCTTAATGTTCTGCAGTTACTGTTCCTAAGTTCTTAGTAATTTTTTAACAAGAAGCTCCTTATTTTCATTATGTAGCTGGTCCTAACAGGAGGTTTATTTTAAATTAAGAACATCTCATTCTAAGAAAGCCACTGACAACATCCACAATGGAGTAAGGTCTACAAATTATCACAGAGGAGCTGTTAAAGAAATGAGGACTGGTTAATGGGCAAAAATATAATGTGATCAAGGATAATGCTTTATGACTATCTTGATCTAGTAGAACTAGAAATGGTTACCTGGGGAAGGAATGAGAACTCCATGGCTCTATTATTGGACTCTTCATCTTAGAATAATAGTAAAAGAATTTCTGTGTATCAATGGTGTTTGTACTTTTTGATCATGCCCTATAGTAAGAAATACATTTTATTAATGATCTTATATTTATGTATGTGTATATATGCACATATACATATGTACTTATATGTATTTTTTGTGTGTATATGTATATTTTGCACATTTATACACAAGTTTCATGAAATAACTCTCAGCTTTATCCCACATGGTATGCATTCTGATACTTTCTATTTTTTTCTCTTTCATTAAAAAATTTATTCGTTCTTATCTGCTAAATCAAAAGAAGGCAATGACAACCCACTCCAGTACTCTTGCCTGGAAAATCCCATGCAGGGACAGAGGAGTCTGGTAGGTTGCAAGTCCATAGGGTCGCAAAGAATCAGACACAACTGAGCAACTTCACTTTCACTTTTCACTTTCATGCATTGGAGAAGGAAATGGCAACCCACTCCAGTGTTCTTGCCTGGAGAATCCCAGGGATGGAGGAGCCTGGTGGGCTGCAGTCAATGGGGTTGCACAGAGTTAAACACGACTGAAGCAACTTAGCAGCAGCAGTAGCATCCACTAAATCAATTTGTTGTCAACTAATGGATCACAGTCCACAGTTTGAGAGACTGTTATATAACATGGGCTTCCCAGGTGGCACTAGTGGTAAAGAACTTGCCTGCCAATGCAGGAGAGGTAAGACACTCAGGTTCGATCGGGAAGATCCCCTGGAAGAGGGCATGGCAACTCACTCCAGTATTCTTGCCTGGAGAATCCCATGGACGGAGGAGCCTAGCAGGCTAAGTCCATGGATTACAAAGAGTTGGACATGACTGAAGTGACTTAGCATGCACGTACGCACCTTATATAGCATGAGGGGTTGCATTAGATAATTCTCTACATTTTTCTAGCTCTAAGATGATAATTTTCAAAAGTTAAAAATTGCAAGTTAGGACTTCCCTAGTGGTCCAGTGGTTAAGAATCTACCTGCCAATAAAGGGGACACGGATTCAACCCCTGGTCCTGGAATATTCCATGTGCCACCGGGCAACTAAGCTCATGTACCATAACTACTGAGCCCAAGTGCCCTAGAGCCTGTGCTCCACAGCAAAGGAAGCCACCACAATGAGAAGCCCGTGCACCGCAATTAAAGAGTAACCTTTCCCCCATCCCCTGCTCATCGCAACGAGAGAAAAGCCTGCACAGCAATGAAGGCTCAGCATAGCCGAAAATAAATACATTGGATTATGTTTTAAAAAATTGCAAGTTACCCCACTGGTGGCTGAATATATGCCTAAACAATTCAGTGGCAAAGTATAAAGAGCCCTTGATTAATTCTTGGAAGACCTGGTTCAAACTAGCTATTTAAGGTATTTTAACACTTTAAATAAATCTATTTGTTAGTCTTCTCAATTGCCTTATTAGGAAAATATTTTTTTTTAATTCAGGGAATTTCTTCCTTTTAATAACAAATAACAGAATGCTTAATCTTCCAAATTAAATCTTTAGAGTGTATAAAATGGTTTAGGAATTGCTTTGATGGAATCTGAGGACTGGTCAGGTCTTTTACATATCCTGCTCACCACTCTCCATCCCTCCTCCCAACTTCCATCTGTAGACCCTGTAGGACTCCAGTGAACGTAGTTTGAAAACCACTCTATTCAATAACTGAATCTTACACTTTGATCTGGGAACTTCTGGTGTGCAGTAGTGATTGGGAATGAAACCAAACATTCAATATCTTTCTTTGTTTTTCTCTCAGTTCAATGTTTTAATCTCAGAAAATGAAAACACACCAGAATGAAGCTGTTTCTGTCCAGTTCCCTGCTTTATCTTCACCATCTAGCAGAGTACCTAGTATACAGTAGGTGCTCAATACATATTTACTGGACAAATAAGTCACTTATTTTTTTTAAAATTTTTTTTCTTTTTAAATTTTATTTTAAACTTTACAATATTGTATTAGTTTTGCCAAATATTGAAATTAATCCACCACAGGTATACATGTGTTCCCCATCCTGAACCCTCCTCCCTCCTCCCTCCCCATACTATACCTCTGGGCCGTCCCAGTGCACCAGCCCCAAGCATCCAGTATAGTGCATTGAACCTGGACTGGCAATTCGTTTCATACATGATATTATACATGTTTCAATGCCATTCTCCCAA
This sequence comes from Bison bison bison, assembly GCF_000754665.1. Classification (NCBI taxonomy): domain Eukaryota; kingdom Metazoa; phylum Chordata; class Mammalia; order Artiodactyla; family Bovidae; genus Bison; species Bison bison. Next base: position 499,608 of record NW_011494847.1, read on the forward strand.
ATCTTCCGACCCTCTCCCTCTCCAACAGAGTCCATAAGACTGTACTATACATCAGTGTCTCTTTTGCTGTCTCGTACACAGGGTTATTGTTACCATCTTTCTAAATTCCATATATATGCGTTAGTATACTGTATTGGTGTTTTTCTTTCTGGCTTACTTCACTCTGTATAATAGGCTCCAGTTTCATCCATCTCATTAGAACTGATTCAAATGTATTCTTTTTAATGGCTGAGTAATACTCCATGGTGTATATGTGCCACAGCTTTCTTATCCATTCATCTGCTGATGGACATCTAGGTTGCTTCCATGTCCTGGCTATTATAAACAGTGCTGCGATGAACATTGGGGTACACGTGTCTCTTTCCCTTCTGGTTTCCTCAGTGTGTATGCCTAGCAGTGGGATTGCTGGATCATAAGGCAGTTCTATTTCCAGTTTTTTAAGGAATCTCCACACTGTTCTCCATAGTGGCTGTACTAGTTTGCATTCCCACCAACAGTGTAAGAGGGTTCCCTTTTCTCCACACCCTCTCCAGCATTTATTGCTTGTAGACTTTTGGATCGCAGCCATTCTGACTGGCATGAAATGGTACCTCATAGTGGTTTTGATTTGCATTTCTCTGATAATGAGTGATGTTGAGCATCTTTTCATGTGTTTGTTAGCCATCTGTATGTCTTCTTTGGAGAAATGTCTATTTAGTTCTTTGGCCCATTTTTTGATTGGGTCATTTATTTTTCTGGAGTTGAGCTGTAGGAGTTGCTTGTATATTTTTGAGATTAGTTGTTTGTCCATTGCTTCATTTGCTATTATTTTCTCCCATTCTGAAGGCTGCCTTTTCACCTTGCTAATAGTTTCCTTTGTTGTGCAGAAGCTTTTAAGTTTAATTAGGTCCCAATCGTTTATTTTTGATTTTATTTCC
>NW_011494847.1:501230-503336 GCF_000754665.1 Bison bison bison
TCATGTCATCTGCAAATAGTGAGAGTTTTACTTCTTCTTTTCCAATTTGGATTCCTTTTATTTCTTTTTCTGCTCTGATTGCTGTGGCCAAAACTTCCAAAACTATGTTGAATAGTAATGGTGAAAGTGGGCACCCTTGTCTTGTTCCTGACTTTAGAGGGAATGCTTTCAATTTTTCACCATTGAGAATAATGTTTGCTGTGGGTTTGTCATATATAGCTTTTATTATGTTGAGGTATGTTTCTTCTATTCCTGCTTTCTGGAGAGTTTTTATCATAAATGGGTGTTGAATTTTGTCAAAGGCTTTCTCTGCATCTATTGAGGTAATCATATGGTTTTTATTTTTCAATTTGTTAATGTGGTGTATAACATTGATTGATTTGCGGATATTGGAGAATCCTTGCATCCCTGGGATAAAGCCCACTTGGTCGTGGTGCATGATCTTTTTAATGTGTTGTTGGATTCTGATTGCTAGAATTTTGTTAAGGATTTTTGCATCTATGTTCATCAGTGATATTGGCCTGTAGTTTTCTTTTTTTGTGGGATCTTTGTCAGGTTTTGGTATAACGGTGATGGTGGCCTCATAGAATGAGTTTGGAAGTTTACCTTCCTCTGCAATTTTCTGGAAGAGTTTGAGCAGGATAGGTGTGAGCTCTTCTCTAAATTTTTGGTAGCATTCAGCTGTGAAGCCGTCTGGACCTGGGCTTTTGTTTGCCGGAAGATTTTTGATTACAGTTTCAATTTCCGTGCTTGTGATGGGTCTGTTAAGATTTTCTATTTCTTCCTGGTCCAGTTTTGGAAAGTTGTACTTTTCTAAGAATTTGTCCATTTCTTCCACGTTGTCCATTTTATTGGCATATAAGTGTTGATAGTAGTCTCTTATGATCCTTTGTATTTCTGTGTTGTCTGTTGTGATCTCTCCATTTTCATTTCTAATTTTATTGATTTGATTTTTCTCCCTTTGTTTCTTGATGAGTCTGGCTAATGGTTTGTCAATTTTATTTATCCTTTCAAAGAACCAGCTTTTGGCTTTGTTGATTTTTGCTATGGTCTCTTTTGTTTCTTTTGCATTTATTTCTGCCCTAATTTTTAAGATTTCTTTCCTTCTACTAACCCTGGGGTTCTTCATTTCTTCCTTTTCTAGTTGTTTTAGGTGTAGAGTTAGGTTATTTATTTGACTTTTTTCTTGTTTCTTGAGGTATGCCTGTATTGCTATGAACTTTCCCCTTAGGACTGCTTTTACTGTGTCCCACAGGTTTTGAGTTGTTGTGTTTTCATTTTCATTCGTTTCTATGCAAATTTTGATTTCTTTTGTGATTTGTTTGTTATTCAGCAGCGTGTTGTTCAGCCTCCATATGTTGGAATTTTTAATAGTTTTTCTCCTGTAATTGAGATCTAATCTTACTGCATTGTGGTCAGAAAAGATGCTTGGAATGATTTCTATCTTTTTGAATTTACCAAGGCTAGATTTATGGCCCAGGATGTGATCTATCCTGGACAAGGTTCCATGTGCGCTTGAGAAAAAGGTGAAATTCATTGTTTTGGGATGAAATGTCCTATAGATATCCATTAGGTCTAACTGGTCTATTGTATTGTTTAAAGTTTGTGTTTCCTTGTTAATTTTCTGTTTAGTTGATCTATCCATAGGTGTGAGTGGGGTATTAAAGTCTCCCACTATTATTGTGTTATTGTTAATTTCTCCTTTCATACTTGTTAGCATTTGTCTTACATATTGCGGCGCTCCCGTGTTGGGTGCATATATATTTATAATTGTTATATCTTCTTCTTGGATTGATCCTTTGATCATTAGGTAGTGACCATCTTTGTCTCTTTTCACAGCCTTTGTTTTAAAGTCTATTTTATCTGATATGAGTATTGCTACTCCTGCTTTCTTTTGGTCCCTATTTGCATGGAAAATCTTTTTCCAGCCCTTCACTTTCAGTCTGTATGTGTCCCCTGTTTTGAGGTGGGTCTCTTGTAGACAACATATGTAGGGGTCTTTTTTTTTTTATCCATTCAGCCAGTCTTTGTCTTTTGTTTGGGGCATTCAACCCATTTACGTTTAAGGTAATTACTGATAAGTATGATCCCTGTTGCCATTTACTT
>NW_011494847.1:503436-505656 GCF_000754665.1 Bison bison bison
TTAAGTATATCTTGCCATTCCCTCCTGGCTTGAAGAGTTTCTATTGAAAGATCAGCTGTTATCCTTATGGGAATTCCCTTGTGTGTTATTTGTTGTTTTTCCCTTGCTGCTTTTAATATTTGTTCTTTGTGTTTGATCTTTGTTAATTTGATTAATATGTGTCTTGGGGTGTTTCGCCTTGGGTTTATCCTGTTTGGGACTCTCTGGGTTTCTTGGACTTGGGTGATTATTTCCTTCCCCATTTTAGGGAAGTTTTCAACTATTATCTCCTCAAGTATTTTCTCATGGTCTTTCTTTTTGTCTTCTTCTTCTGGGACCCCTATGATTCATATGTTGTAGCGTTTAATATTGTCCTGGAGGTCTCTGAGATTGTCCTCATTTCTTTTAATTCGTTTTTCTTTTATTCTCTCTGAGTCATTTATTTCTACCATTCTATCTTCTAATTCACTAATCTTATCTTCTGCCTCTGTTATTCTACTATTTGTTGCCTCCAGAATGTTTTTAATTTCATTTTTTGTATTATTCATTATATATTGACTTTTTTATTTCTTCTAGGTCCTTGTTAAACCTTTCTTGCATCTTCTCAATCCTTGTCTCCAGGCTATTTATCTGTGATTCCATTTTGATTTCAAGATTTTGGATCAATTTCACTATCATTATTTGGAATTCTTTATCAGGTAGATTCCCTATCTCTTTCTCTTTTGTTTGGTTTGGTGGGCATTTATCCTGTTCCTTTATCTGCTGGGTATTCCTCTGTCTCTTCATCTTGTATAAATTGCTGAGTTTGAGGTGTCCTTTCTGTATTCTGGCAGTTTGTGGAGTTCTCTTTATTGTGGCGTTTCCTCGCTGTGTGTGGGTTTGTACAGGTGGCTTGTCAAGGTTTCTTGGTTAGGGAAGCTTTTGTCGGTGTTCTGGTGGGTGGAGCTGGATTTCTTCTCTCTGGAGTGCAATGAAGTGTCCAGTAATGAGTTAGGAGATGTCTATGGTTTTGGGGTGACTTTGGGCAGCCCCTATCTTGGAGCTCAGGGCTGTGTTCCTTTGTTGCTGGAGAATTTGCTTGGTATGTCTTGCTCTGGAACTTGTTGGCCCTTGTGTGGTGCTTGGTTTCAGTGTAGGTATGGAGGCGTTTGATGAACTCCTGTCAATTAATGTTCCTTGGAGTCAGGAGTTCCCTGGAGTCAGGGTTTGGACTTAAGCCTCCTGCTTCCAGTTATTGGTCTTATTTTTACAGTAGTTTCAAAACTTCTCCTTCTATACAGCACCATTGATAAAACATCTACGTTAAAGATGAAAAGTTTCTCTACCATGAGAGTCACCCAGAGAGGTTTACAGCGTTACATGGAGAAGAGAAGAGGGAGGAGGGAGTTAGAGGTGACCCGAATGAGATGAGGTAGAATCAATAGAGGAGAGAGTGGGCTAGCCAGTAATCACTTCCTTATGTGCACTCCACAACTGGACCGCTCAGAGATATTCACAGAGTTAGAAGAGAAGAGAAGATGGAGGAAGGAGACAGAGGTGGCCAGGAGGATAAAAGGGGGGAATGAAAAGGAGGGAGACAGATCCAGCCAGTAATCAGTTCCCTAAGTGTTCTCCACCGTCTGGAACACACAGAAATTCACAGAGTTGGGTAGAGTAGAGAGGGGTTAGGGCGGAGACACAGGCGACCTGGTGGAGAAAAAGGAGAGTCCAAAGGGAGAGAGAGCAGTCTAGCCAGTAATCTAGCTCCCTAGTGAAAAATGGGTACTGAAGATTGGGTTCTTAAAGGTACAAAATTGGTAACAAATACATAAAAGCAAAAATTAAAAATCTAGAGTAGAGTTCGGAATTTCAAAAATACGATGTTAAAGAAAAGAAGAAGGAAAAGAAAGAGAGAAAAAACGAACAAACAAAAACAAACAAGATCGCGAAAATTATAAAGAAAATATAGGTACAAAATTAATAACTAATACCAAAAAGCAAAAGTTAAAAATTTAGAGTAGAGTTTGGAATTTCAAAAATACAATGTTAAAAAAAAAAGAAGAGGAAAAAGAAAGAGAGAAAAACAAACAAACAAACAAAAACAAGCAAAGTGGCAAAAATTATAAAGAAAATACAGGTACAAAATTGATATCAAATACCAAAAAGCAAAAATTAAAAATCTAGAGTAGAGTTTGGAATTTCAGATATACAATGTTATATAAAAGAAGAAGAGAAAGAAACAGAGAAAAAAAAAAAAAGTCA
>NW_011494847.1:506591-507085 GCF_000754665.1 Bison bison bison
CCTAGAGCCTGAGCAGTGTAGCCTCCCGGCCCACACTGCTCAGGCTCTAGGTTGCTCCGCCGGGAACCATCTGAGGCCAGCCCTGGGCTGCCTTCACCTCCCAGGTCCAAGCCGCTCAGGTTCAGGCACTCGGGTACTCCTCAAAGGTGCAGACTCAATTGGGCCTGCGTTTTGTGCCCTTCCCAGGTCTGGGCAGCTCAGGTGATGAGGTGTTTGGCGAGCGCGATTGCTGCGACTTATCGCCTCCCCACCTCTCGGTTATCTCGGTGTACAACCGGCGCACCTTCTCAGGCAGATGTTGACCATCCAGACCCCCAATAAGTTTTAGTTAGCAAAGAAGCCTGTTTACAGTTTTATAGATAATGTCTCTCTGGGGCTGCGATTGCCCCCTTCGGCTCTGGCTGCCTGTCACCGGAGGGGGATGGTCTGCAGCCGGCTATCTCTGTTCAGTCCTTTGTTCTGTGCGCGGGCCTGGTGTGTCTTAGGTTAGGGCT
>NW_011494847.1:507185-516887 GCF_000754665.1 Bison bison bison
AGTTTTAATTGTTTATTTATTTTTCCTCCCTGTTATGTTGCCCTCCGTGCTTCCAAAGCTCGGCTCAGATTCGGCAGTGAGAAGGTGTCCTGGTGTTTGGAAACTTCTCTCTTTTTAAGACTCCCTTTCTGGGACGAAACTCCATCCCTCCCTCTTTTGTCTCTTTTTTTGTCTTTTATATTTTTTCCTACCTCCTTTCAAAGACTTGGGTTGCTTTTCTGGGTGCCTGATGTCCTCTGCCGGCATTCAGAAGTTGTTTTGTGGAATTTACTTGGCCTTTAAATGTTTTTTTGATGAATTTGTGGGGGAGAAAGTGTTCTCCCCTTCCTACTCCTCCACCATCTTAGCTCCTCCTCCAAATAGGTCACTTTTTAAAATGTATCAAAATAAAAAATGTTTGGCGGGAGATGTTTATGGAAATTCTCAAATTGTTGACAGATTCAGATTTTTAAACTAAGGTTCATGTCTTATCGGGTTGATTTTAGTAATGCATATTTTTGTAGTGAAATTGAACATTGATATCTCTATCTTACAGATAAGAATACCAGGCTGTTAGGAAATTCATAAAGTAACCTAACTATTTGCAGGCAGGAATTACGATCCATAGCTACTGAATTTCTGTTCTGTTTATTGGTGAGCTCTGGAAAGAATCTCCACGAGGACATCCTAGCATTCAGTGGATGAATTGGGTGCATCTTGGTTCATGACTTTGTAGAGCCCCTTTAAACAGTGGTATTTTGTTGACTGGTATAATTGATAAAAAGGAAGTTGTACCATGCCAGTCACTTGCCTTTATGGGCTTACCCATTTCATTCTTGAATATGACAGCCTTACTGTTAGTAGCAATTTGTTTCATAAAATTGTGAAATGATTGAAAGCAGATGGGAAAGAAATAAGGTCACATGGATTTTTTTCCCCTTAATGGAATTACTACTCAGAAAAAAAAGTGGTGCTTTGGTTGGGTAAGTTCTTATACCAAGTGAGCTCTTCAAAATGTTATGTCCCATTTGTATCACTAACTCATTTTTGAGATGACAAGAGATGAATGAAATATAAAGCTTATGGTTACACAGGGTACTCATCTTCATGCACAACTTCAGCATTAATGTAACCTTTAAAATGTAACCTTTAAAAAGTGCAGTAGTTATCAGCAGCATGACCCATATCACACTGGAACTGCTTGTCAAGCCTTGCTCATTTGATGCATGAAAGTTCTATATTTTCCTTCATAGGCATATGTTAAGTACCTTTATGTTGGCCCAAGCAGCATGCCAAAGTAGAATTTCCTTAACTGTAGATTCTGAGTCAGGGGTATAACTGTTGGCATCTGTCTATTTAGGTGGCTCAGAATACACAGATGCTTTGAAATAGTTGCTTACTTAAAATGAAATCAGAGCATTCCCTCAATTAACGTGCACATCTTTAAACTAAGTCTGAGCATTCTTACTCTCCTTTAAGACAATTTAGCATTGTTACAGACATACTTAGAACATACTTAAATTTGGATGGATGTTTTATTTGACTTAATGCATACACTATATAAAAGCCAGTTAACTACTTGTCACATGACAATGTTCTCCATCACAGGCCTCAAAATAAAAATTGCTCTGGGTACCAAAATGTATCAGAATAGCTAAATGCTTTCAGTGAGAAGGGCCAGATGAAAGGCCATTTTCCCTATTGGTTAAAGTAGCTTACCTTTGAATAACATGAAGTTGCCAAATTTCAACCATTTTTGAGCTACAGAAGTGGCAGTTTTATATAGTTTAATCTATATTTCTAGACACTTGTTGCTTACTCTGCTGTTATGATCTCCCAAGAAAGTTAGAGTTTCCCTGAGTGTTAAGAAAACAGGGACCCCAAAAGTTTTTAGTGGATTTCACACTGCCTTCACAAGAAGATAAAATACTTTAATAGATACTTGGTGGGTCTGTTTCTCAGACCTTCAGTTCTGAAAAAAAAAAGGGTCCCCTGAAAAGATTACCAACAATTTATTTCACCAAATATCTTTACTTTCTAGAAGAGTATACTTAGGAAATAAGATTATGGGCAAAACTTAGTCTATAGTGCTAATAGTTTATAATACCAAAAATTTGAATATAATCTAAAAGACGAGTATAAGGAGTTCAGTTAAATATAGTCCTTCCATAATAAAAAGTGAAAGTATTTATTAAATGGAAAATAAGTTAGTAAACAAGTATTTACCTAAAAGATGTATATTACTGTGTCACTGAAGACATAATTAGATATATACAAACACAGATGTGTTTAACATACATAAACATGATGCATAAAAAGACCAGAATCACATACAACATTGTCAGTGATTATTTCTGCATATAAGGTTAAGATTTATGGATGATTTTGAAACCTAATCTTTCTTTATCTATATTTTCTACCATAAATATATATTAATTGTAATAATAAGGAAAAAATATAGTAACACCAAGAATATTTAGTTTATTGTTTCACTCATTTAAAAAAATATCTGATTTATAAATTAAGGCAATTCCTGAGTATTTGCATCATGGGGAATGTTTGAAGTTCAGGAGAGTCTGAATCACTGAGATAACACATGACAAGAGGGGCAGAGAGACGGAAAGCAAACCCCTGGGAAGGGACTTATAGCAAATTGGTCAGTTCAGTTCAGTCGCTCAGTCATGTCTAGCTCTTTGTGACCCCATGGACGGCAGTACACCACGCCACCCTGTTCATCACCAACTCCCAGAGTTTACTCAAACTTATGTCCATTGAGTTGGTGATGCCATCCAACCTTCTCATCCTCTATCATCCCCTTCTCCTCCTGCCTTCAATTTTTCCCATCATCAGAGTCTTATCAATTGAGTCAGTTCTTTGTATCAGGTGGCCAAAGTATTAGAGTTTCAGCTTCAACATCAGTCCTTCTAATGTATATTCAGGGCTAATTTCCTTTAGGATGGACTGGTTGGCTCTCCTTGCAGTCCAAGGGACTTTCAAGAGTCTTCTCCAGCACCACAGTTCAAAAGCATCAATTCTTTGGTGCTCAGCTTCCTTTAATAGTCCAATTCTCACATCCATACATGACTACTGAAAAAACCATAGCTTTGACTAGACGGACCTTTGTTGGCAAAGTAATGTCTTTGCTTTTTAATATGCTGTCTAGGTTGGTCATAACTTTTCTTCCAAGGAGCAAACCATCTTTTAATTTCACTGCAGTCACCATCTGCAGTGATTTTGGAGCCCAGAAAAATAAAGTCTTTCACTGTTTCCATTTTTTCCCCATCTATTTGCCATGAAGTGATGGGATCATATGCCATGATATTAGTTTTCTGAATGTTGAGTTTTAAACCAACTTTTTCACTCTCCTCTTTCACTTTCATCAAGAGGCTTTTTAGTTCCTCTTCACTTTCTGCCATAAGGATGGTGTCATCTGCATATCTGAGGTTATTGATATTTCTCCCGGTAATCTTGATTCCAGCTTGTGCTTCATCCAGTCCAGTGTTTCTCATGATGGATTCTGCATATAAGTTAAATAAGCAGGGTGACAATATACAGCCTTGACATACTCCTTTTCCTATTTGGAACCAGTCTGTTGATCCATGTTCAGTTCTAATTGTTGCTTCATGCCATGTACTTTAAAAATCTACCCATTTGAGTTGTTTGCCTTATACTGGTGAATAGTAATTAAGTTGCTGAAGAAGGCAAACAAAGTTAATTGGTAAACAGAAAACATTTTTCCTGGGAAGAAATTAAGTGTGGTTATTTGAACTTAGTTTAGGAGATATTTCAGAAGTATTATTTCTTCTTCTGTCTCTTGCCACAGAAAGAATGCTTTCAATGGTCAAAAGGCACAGTTAAATATTAGAACTTCACTCTGAAAAGACAGTATATGGAACAAATAGATAAAACAATGATATTGTGAGTCAGATGAGTGTAATAAGACAAACGAATGGGAATAGGATTTTTATAGGAAGGATAGTGAACATACAAAAACCTCTCAGGATAAAAGTAGGCTCCAGGGTCTGATTCACCCTGAGAACATATGCAGTCTTCAGTATACATTTATGGACTGAGTTTTTTTAAAGAATGAATGAATTAATAATACTTTATCTCATCATCATCTTATGGAGCAGTTCTTTATAATTTATGTACAGTAGCATTGAGAGAAATTTAACTAGGTATGATTACATGCTGCATAACAGAACATTATTAAATTTTATGATAGGGTCAAGTTATTTTCACTTTAGTATGATAATTATTCAGTTCAGTAGTTCCTTTTCTTACAGAACTTAATAATGTTTGATTCAGAAGTTTAAAAATGAGACACACACACACACATATATATGTATATACACTATAGAGTACATAAATATATCAGAAAGAATGAAAAAGCCATAAAGTCACAATGAAAGGGAAACTGTCAAGCATTCATTATTTTGGAGTATTCACTAATGTAATAAACTACTATGTAATTTCCATTAATATGAATTTTTTTCTAACAAAGGAAATGCAGCTTAATATTTGTTAAGGCTAGGGAAGAGAGAAAGAATAACTCCTTTACCATTTGGCTGGGCAAATGAAAATATTTGGGTATTCCTTTTACAAAAGTGAAAAGTTTAGAGGTAAATTAAGTACTTGCCTTCAGTTGTCTGTGTATTTGTGGTTTGTCCAATACAACTGTTTCATAAATATACAATGCATTTGGTATCCACAAAAGCCTACCTAAAATATGGTTGAGGTGGCAGTGGTTGTTGTTCAGTCGCTAAGTTGTGTCCGACTCTTTGCAACCCTGTAGACTGCAACATGCCAGGCTCCTCTGTCCTCCACTATCTCCCAGAGTTTGCTCAAATATACATCCGTGAAGTTGGTGATGCTATCCAACCATCTTATTCTCTGCCACCCCCTTCTCCTTTTGCCTGCAACCTTTCCCAGCATCAGAGTCTTTTCCAATGAGTTGGTTCTTCACATCAGTGGTCAAAGTATTGAAGCTTCAGCTTCAGCATCAGACCTTCTGAAGAATATTTAGGGTTGATTTCCTTTAGGATTCACTGGTTTGATCTCCCTGCTGTTCAAGGGACTCTCAAGAGTTTTTTCCAGCACCACAATTCAAAAGCATCAGTTCTTCAGCACTCAGCTTCTTTACCATCTAGCCCTCAGATACGTTCATGACTTTTGAAAAAACCATAGCTTTGACTATCCAGATCTTTGTTGGCAGATTGATGTCTCTGCTTTTTAATACACTGTCTAGGTTTGACATAGCTTTCCTTCCAAGGGGCAAACGTCTTTTAATTTCATGACTGCAGTCATCACTAGCAATGATTTTGGAGCCTAAGAAAATAAAATCTGTTACTGTTTCCACTTCTTTCCTTTCTATTTGGCATGAAGTGATGGGACCAGATGTCTTGATCTTAGTTTTTTTAATCTTGAGTTTTAAGCCAGCTTTTTCACTCTCCTCTTTCACCCTCATCAAGAGGCTCTTTAATTCCTCTCCACTTTCTGCATATCTGAGGTTGTCAATATTGTCAATATTTCTCCCAGCAATCTTAATTCCAGCTTGTGATTTATCCAGTCCGTAATTTCACATGATGCATTCTGCATGTAAGTTAAATAAACAGGGTGACAATGTACAGCCTTGATGTATTCCTTACCCAATTTGGAAGCAGTCTATTATTCCATATCTGATTCTAACTGTTGCTTCTTGACCTCCATACATATTTCTCAGGAGATAGATAAGGTGGTCTGGTACTCCCATCTCTTTAAAAATGTTCCACAGTTTGTTGTGGTCCACACAGTCAAAGGCTTTAGCATAGTCAATAAATCAGAAGTAGTTTTTTTTTTCTGGAATTCTCTTGCTTTATGTATCACCCAACAAATGTTGGCAATTTGATCGCTGGTTCCTCTGCATTTTCTAAACCCAGCTTGTACAACTGAAGTTCTCGGTTCATGTACTATTAAAGTCTAGCTCGAAGGACTTTGAGCATAACTTTGCTAGCATGTGAAATGAGCACAACTGTATGGTAGTCTGAACATTCTTTGTTACTGCCCTTCTTTGAAACTGGAATGAAAACTGACCTTTTCCAGTCCTGTGGCCACTGCTGAGTTTTCCAATTTTGCTGGCATACTGAGTACACCTTTTCATACTGTTCATGGGATCCTCAGTCCTGAATATTCACTGAAAAGACTGATGCTGAAGCTGAAATTCCAGTACTTTGGCCACCTGATGTGAAGAACTGACTCATCAGAAAAGACCCTGATGGTGGGAAAGATTCAAGGCAGGAGAAGGGGACAACAGAAGATGAGATGGTTGGATGGCATCACCAACTTGATGGGAAAGCTCCAAGAGTTGAGTTTGAGCAACCTCTGGGAGTTGGCGATAGACAGGAAGGCCTGGCGTGCTTCAGTCCATGGAGTCACAAAGAGTTGGACACAACTAAGTTGACTGAACTGAACTGAACTTAACTGAGTGCACCACTTTAACAGCATCATTTTAGGATTTGAAAAAGCTCACCTGGAATTCCACCACCTCGACTAGCTTTGTTTGTAGTAATGCTTCCTAATACCCACTTGACTTCGTGCCCCAGGATGTCGGACTCTCTGAGTGACCACACTATCGTAGTCATATGGATCATTAAGACCTTTTTTGTACAGTCCTTATGTGTATTGCCACTTCTTCTTAATCTCCTCTGCTTCTGTTAACTCCTTACCATTTCTGTTCTTTATCGTACCCATCCTTGAATGAAATATTGCCTTGATGTCTCCAATTTTCTTGAAGAGCTCTCTAGTTTTTCCCATTATATTGTTTTCCTCTGTTTCTTTGCCTTATTTATTTAAGGAGGGCTTCTTATCTCTCCTTGTTATTCCCTAGAACTCTTCATTCAGTTGGGTGTATCTTTCCTTTTCTCCCTTGCCTTTCACTTCTCTTTCCTCAGCTCTTTTTAAAGCCTCCTCAGACAATAACTTTGCCTTCTTGCATTTCTTTTTATTTGGCAGTGGTAATAATCTGCAAAAATCAGTCATTTTCCTCAGGTGCATCCATGTTGCATCATGAGTCAGAATTTAATTCCCTTTTAGGTCTGGATAAGACTCTTGAGAGTCCCTTGGACTGCAAGGAGATCCAACCAGTCCATTCTGAAGGAGATCAGCCCTGGGATTTCTTTGGAAGGAATGATGCTAAAGCTGAAACTCCAGTACTTTGGCCACCTCATGCAAAGAGTTGACTCACTGGAAAAGACTCTGATGCTGGGAGGGATTGGGGGCAGGAGGAGAAGGGGACAACAGAGGATGAGATGGCTGGATGGCATCACTTGACTCGATGGACTGAGTCTGAGTGAACTCCAGGAGTTGGTGATGGACAGGGAGGTCTGGCGTGCTGTGATTCATGGGGTCGCAAAGAGTCGGACACGACTGAGCGACTGAACTGAACTGAATGTTCCACTGTATGCCTATACCATATTTTGCTTATCTACCATCCATTGATGGATGCTTGGTTGCTTCCATATTTTAAGTACTGCAAATAATACTGCTTTGAGCATAGGTATACAAATATCTGTTCGAGTTCCTGCTTTCAGTTGTTTTGGGTGTATACTCAGAAATGAAATTGCTGTATCATGTGGTAATTCTATTTTTCAATTTTTTGAGGAACCACTATAATATTTTCTATAGCGGCTGTACCACTTTACATTTTCACAAACAATTCAATTTCTCTGATCTTTGCTAACATTTGTTATTGTCTGTTTTATTTATTTATTTTTTTGATAGTTACCGGCCTAATGGGCGTGAGGTGGAATATCATTATAATATCTCTTTATGCTAAGTGTACATAAACCAGTCATAGAAAGATAAATATGAGTTCAGTTCAGTTCAATTGCTCAGTCATGTCCAGCTCTTTGCAACCCCATGAACCACAGCATGCCAGGCCTCCTTGTCCATCACCAATCCCAGAGTGCACCCAAACCCATGTGCATTGAGTCGGTGATGCCATCCAACCATCTCATCCTCTGTCGTCCCCTTCTCCTCCTGCCCTCAATCTTTCCCAGCATCATGGTCTTTTCAAATGAGTCAACTCTTCCCATGAGGTGGCCAAAATATTGGAGCTTCAGCTTCAACATCAGTCCTTCCAATAAATACCCAGGACTGATCTCTTTTAGGATGGACTGGTTGGATATCATTGCAGTTCAAGGAACTCTCAAGAGTCTTCTCCAACACCACAGTTCAAAAGCATCAATTCTTCGGCCCTCAGCCTTCTTCACAGTCCAACTCTCACATGCATACATGACCACAGGAAAAACCATAGCCTTGACTAGACGGACCTTTGTTGGCAAAGTAATGTCTCTGCTTTTGAATAGGCTATCTAGGTTGGTCATAACCTTCCTTCCAAGGAGTAAGCGTCTTTTAATTTCATGGCTGCAGTCACCATCTGTAGTGATTTTGGAGCCCAGAAAAATAAAGTCTGACACTGTTTCCACTGTTTCCCAATCTATTTCCCATGAAGTAGTTGGACCGGATGCCATGATCTTCGTTTTCTAAATGTTGAGCTTTAAGCCAACTTGTTCACTCTCCACTTTCACTTTCATCAAGAGGCTTTTGAGTTCCTCTTCACTTTCTGCCATAAGGGTGGTGTCATCTGTACATCTGAGGTTTTTGCTATTTCTCTGGTAATCTTGATTCCAGCTTGTGTTTCTTCTAGTCCAGCGTTTCTCATGATGTACTCTGCATGTAAGTTAAATAAACAGGGTGACAATATACAGCCTTGACGAACTCCTTTTCCTATTTGGAACCAGTCTGTTGTTCCATGTCCAGTTCTGTTGCTTCATGACCTGCATACAAATTTCTCAAGAGGCAGATCAGGTGGTCTGGTATTCCCATCTCTTTCAGAATTTTCCACAGTTTATTGTGATCCACACAGTCAAAGGCTTTGGCATAGTCAATAAAGCAGAAATAGATGTCTTTCTGGAACTCCCTTGCTTTTTCCATGATCCAGCGGATGTTGGCAATTTGATCTCTGGTTCCTCTGCCTTTTCTAAAACCAGCTTGAACACCAGGAAGTTCACAGTTCACATATTGCTGAAGCCTGGCTTGGAGAATTTTGAGCATTACTTTACTGGCGTGTGAGATGAGTGCAATTGTGCGGTAGTTTGAGCATTCTTTGGCATTGCCTTTCTTTGGGATTGGAATGAAAACTGACCTTTTCCAGTCCTGTGGCCACTGCTGAGTTTTCCAAATTTGCTGGCATATTGAGGGCAGCACTTTCACAGCATCATCTTTCAGGATTTGGAATAGTTCAACTGGAATTCCATCACCTCCACTAGCTTTGCTCATAGTGATACTTTCTAAAGCCCACTTGACTTCACATTCCAGGATGTCTGGCTCTAGGTGAGTGATCACACCATCGTGATTATCTGGGTCGTGAAGATCTTTTTTGCACAGTTCTTCTGTGTATTCTTGCCACCTCTTCTTAATATCTTCTGCTTCTGTTAGGTCCATACCATTTCTGTCCTTTATCGAGCTCATCTTTGCATGAAATGTTCCTTTGGTATCTCTGATTTTCTTGAAGAGATCCCTAGTCTTTCCCATTCTGTTATTTTCCTCTATTTCTTTGCATTGATCGCTGAGGAAGGCTTTCTTATCTCTTCTTGCTATTCTTTGGAACTCTGCATTCAGATGTTTATATCTTTCCTTTTCTCCTTTGCTTTTCACTTCTCTTCTTTTCACAACTATTTGTAA
>NW_011494847.1:516987-517339 GCF_000754665.1 Bison bison bison
TTCCACTGTATAATCATAAGGGATTTGATTTAGGTCATACCTGAATGGTCTTGTGGTTTTCCCTACTTTCTTCAATTTAAGTCTGAATTTAGCAATAAGGAGTTCATGTCCTGAGCCACAGTCAGCTCCTGGTCTTGTTTTTGCTGACTGTATAGACCTTCTCCATCTTTGGCTGCAAAGAATATAATCAATCTGATTTCAGTGTTGACCATCTGGTGATGTCTATGTATAGAGTCTTCTCTTGTGTTGTTGGAAGAGGGAGTTATGACCAGTGCATTTTCTTGGCAAAACTCTATTAGTCTTTGCCCTGCTTTATTCCGTATTCCAAGGCCAAATTTGCCTGTTACTCCAG
>NW_011494847.1:517539-536571 GCF_000754665.1 Bison bison bison
GTCCCCTATAAAGAAAAGGACATCTTTTTGGGTGTTAGTTCTAAAAGGTCTTGTAGGTCTTCATAGAACCATTCAACTTCAGCTTCTTCAGTGTTACTGGTTGGGGCATAGACTTGGATTACTGTGATATTGAATGGTTTGCCTTGGAAACGAAGAGATCATTCTGTGGTTTTTGAGATTGCATCCAAGTACTGCTTTTCGGACTCCTGTTGACCATGATGGCCACTCCATTTCTTCTGAGGGATTCCTTCCCGCAGTAGTAGATATAATGGTCATCTGAGTTAAATTCACCCATTCCAGTCCATTTCAGTTCGCTGATTCCTAGAATGTCGACATTCACTCTTGCCATCTCTTGTTTGACCACTTCCAATTTGCCTTGATTCATGGACCTGACATTCCAGGTTCCTATGCAGTATCTTTACAGCATTGGACCCTTGCTTCTATCACCAGTCACATCCACAGCTGGGTCTTGTTTTTGCTTTGGCTCCATCCCTTCATTCTTTCTGGAGTTATTTCTCCACTGATCTCCAGTAGCATATTGGGCACCTACTGACCTGGGGAGTTTCTCTTTCAGTATCCTATCATTTTGCCTTTTCGTACTGTTCATGGGGTTCTCAAGGCAAGAATACTGAAGTGGTTTGCCATTCCCTTCTCCAGTGGACCACATTCTGTCAAATCTCTCCACCATGACCCGCCCATCTTGGGTTGCCCCACGGGCATGGCTTAGTTTCATTGAGTTAGACAAGGCTGTGGTCCTAGTGTGATTAGATTGACTAGTTTCCTGTGAGTATGGTTTCAGTGTGTTTGCCTTCTGATGCCCTCTTGCAACACCTACCGTCTTACTTGGGTTTCTCTTACCTTGGGCGTGGGGTATCTCTTCACGGCTGCTCCAGCAAAGCGCAGCCATTGTTCCTTACCTTGGACGAGGGGTATCTCCTCACCGCCGCCCTTCCTGACCTTCAATGTGGGATAGCTCCTCTAGGCCCTCCTGTGCCTGCACAGCCAGGGCTCCTTGGACGTGGGGTTGGTCCTCCCAGCCACCGCCCCTGGCCTCGGTCGTGTGATTGCTCCTCCCTGCTGCCACCCTTAGCCTTGGGCTTAGGGGCCTGCGGTAGCTCCTCCCGCCTGTCGCCCCTGGCCTCGGGCTTGGGGCGTGGGGTAGCTCCTCCTGGCCGCGGCCCCTGACCTCAGATGTGGGGTAACTCCTCTCGTTGCCACCCCTGACCTCTGATGCTGCATATCTCCTCTCTGCCGCCCCCCCTGACCTCTGACACGGGATAGCTCCTCTCAGCTGTTTCCTGCGCCGTCGCAGTCTGGTACTCTCAGCCACTGCCCCTGACCTCGGACGTGGGGTAACTCCTCTTGGCCGCCGCCCTTCGGGCATGGGGTCCTCCCGGCTTTTGCCCCTGACCTGGGGTGGCTCCTGTCAGGCGCGCCCGTCGCAGCCACCTGCGCTATGGCGCGGTGTGCCCGTCGCAGCCGCGACAGAAATATAATGGTGATTGCCTGGGAATGGGGAAAATGGATAATTATTATTTAATAAGTATGGAGTTTTAGTCTTACAAGACGAAAAGTGGTAAGTGGATAGATGGCGGTATTGGTAGTACAATATAATGTATATGTATATATTAGATTTATATAACAATATAAATACACTTAATACTACTGAAATAAGCACTTAAAATGGTTTAAGATAGTAAATTTTATGTTACATGTTTTTTTTTTTACCATAATTATCAACGAATGAATGAATGAATGAGTTAACATGCCTGAGAGTAACATCATAACAAGAGTACTGGTTACCTGGCCATCGCTTTGGAATGATAATGTGAAATAATGGTGTTTGATTATTCAAAACTGAACCTTGAAGAAGGGAGACTGAATCTCCAGGTCTCACAAATCTAAAGATAGTATGCTGCTGCTAAGTCACTTCATTTGTGTCCGACTCTGTGCGACCCCATGGACAGCAGCCCACCAGGCTCCCCCATCCCTGGGATTCTCCAGGCAAGAACACTGGAGTGGGTTACCATTTCCTTCTCCAATGCATGAAAGTGAAAAGTGTAAGTGAAGTCGCTCAGTCGTATCCAACTCTTAGTGACCCCATGGACTGCAGCCTACCAGGCTCCTCTGTCCATGGGATATTCCAGGCAAGAGTACTGGAGTGGGGTGCCATTGCCTTCTCCAAGAAAGATAGTATATGCTCATCATATTATTGTGCCATCCATTTTATAACCATTAGTTTTAGTCCACATGATAATAGACTTTGATATATTCTTATACATTTGACATACATTCAGTGTACTTTTGGCAATCTTAAGCTTGGTCCTTGATATTTCATCTTATTGTCAACTGGTAAGTCAAAGTCCAGTTTAAACCATACTGATGTGGGAGAATCATCTCTCCTCCCTTTCAAAGGTAATCCACTTTGACTCTATCTATATCTTGTTTTTTAGGACATTTCCTCTCTGTAGAGTCTCCTGTCCTCTGCAGCAGCATCGTCGCTGGTTTTTCTGACATGGATGTGGAGGGAGGCATGGAATAGCACAGTGTGTGCCTGACAGTTTTTAATTACCCTACAGTTTTCTTGGGGTCTCAGCCAGGACTCAGCAATCTCATCTTCTAGATCCATGACATTTTATAACACCTTCAATGTGTATTTAAATTGATTTGAATCATGTAGAGCAATATTTAGTTCAATATATTTAGGTCTACCTGGAAGAACCCAGTTAGTTACCAAAATACCCATCTTAAGAATAAAATAATTTGGAACAGTTTGGGAGACCACCCAGAAATCACTGATCAACTTATTTGACCATATTATAATATTTAGATCTAGATCTTTTTTCTATTATGCTAATTTTGAAATACCTCTTTAAATTTAACAGAGAGAGCTGGCAATTTAGATGCTACTCTAAGCACTTAATATGTTAACTAATTTGATTCTCAAAGCCTTGGGATATCCCTGGTGGTTCAGACGGTAAAGAATCTGCCTGCAATGCAGAAGACCTGGAGTCAGTCCTTGGGTTGGGAAGATCCCCTGGAGAAGGTAATGATAACCCACTCCAGTATTCTTGTCTGTAGAATCCCACGGACAGAGGAGCCTTGTGGGCTACAGTCCATAGCGTTGCAAAGAATCAGACAGGACCAAGTGACTAACACACACATGCAACCTAAAGGGTACGTGCCATTATTACTGACATCTTACATTAGACAGCACATGACACAGCAAAGCTAAGCAACTTACCCAAAGTCAAACCACAAATAAGAGATGGATGTAAGTGTTGAATCAAATCATTCTGATTCCAGAGTCTGGACATTCAACCACTATACTCCCTCACCTTTCTCAGAGATCAGGGGTCTGTAGCCTTTATCATTGGCACCCCACTCCAGTACTCTTGCCTGGAAAATCCCATGGATGGAGGAGCCTGGTAGGCTACAATCCATGGGGTCGCTGAGGGTCGGACACGACTGAGCGATTTCACGTTCAATTTTCACTTTCATGCATTGGAGAAGGAAATGGCAACCCACTCCAGTGTTCTTGCCTGGAGAATCCCAGGGATGGGGGAGCCTGGTGGGCTGCCGTCTGTGGGGTCGCACAGAGTCAGACACGACTGAAGTGACAGCAGTAGCAGCAGCAACCTTTATCTAGAACAAGTACAACAAAATTACTCACAGGGATAAAATGGGTATTTATAGAATTTGAGGAGAAGAAATTAATCTGCCCAGATAGAGAAAGCATATGGGGGTCATATAAATATAGCAAACCTACCTGGAGATAAGAGTTTGAAATCCCTTGCGCAAATTATCTCAGCCATGTCCTTGGTGCCTCTTCAGTGAGTTGCCTAATGGAGCCATCCAGTTTTTACACTTTTGCCAGAGTTTCTATTCCAGGAAACATTCATGATAAGCTCCTGCTAAACAGGTTCATGTGTATGTGTGCACATGTGTGCACACGCACACACATACACACCCACACACACACACAGGTGCCCCATTGTCTCTGTTCCTCGAGAGCTAAGAACTGACCTAACCTAACCTCCATAATATATGCACCTCTGCCATCCTGCTTTATGTTGGTCTACCTGAGTACTTCCTGTTGTAGGATGTTAGCGCGCAAGCATGCACACACAGACACACACACACCTCCATACCTCTTTTTACATGCTGCTCCCACTGACAAGGACATCCTTCTTCCCCAGAGTCCCAGGTCACTGTGCAAAATTTCTGCTCATTTTTAAAGGTCCAAATGAAATGGTGGTTATTTTCTGGAAAGCCTCTTTCTTCTCCAGGAAGGTGTTTGATCCATCTAAAAAATGTTTCTGTAGCACTGCACACTTTTATGAAAGACTTATTACAATGTGTTAAGATAATTGTTGACATGTCTCTTTCTCCCACTTACATTCAACTTAGGAAATGGTCATAACTTCATCTGTATCCTCAGCGTCCATCAGAGCTTGACACAGAGACATTTCTCAGTAAATAGTTAGATTTGCCAATACTGGATATGATTTTATGGATATTTATTATCTCCTGGAAAAATAAAATATCAGAGTCCATGTGTGGGTGTTTTATAGCAAGAACAAAACAAAATAAAACCCCTGTCCTTAAAAAGTCTTGATCCTTAATGCAGTGGTATTTTCTTTTATAGGAAGTTAGAGAAGTCCTTTGTGAATTTACCTCCTTACCCATTTGAGTATTTCGAAGATTGATATATTCTACAGTGCAGGTTTTATAAAAAAAATATAACTTTAAGAATCAAACTCTAGGAATTGTGGCATTCCTTCATATAGAAGAGAATGTCTATATTGCTTTCCACATGCATTTTAAAGTTAGTTGTTCTTCTTTTGTGATATGGTTATATCAGTGATTTCAGAGAGGTCTCTCAAACTGCGGCAAATCACTTAAAGATGGCCATTCTGATACTTAAATGTTTTCATTTCCTTCCAGGTAGCAACACAGAGTAACATCATCTTATACTGTTGGTCAATTAGTTGTAAGGAAATGTATCACTGAACCTGTTCCATTGTCTTTTATTCAGTGCCTGCATTTACTGGAGGTTTTAGATGCCAGGCGCCTTAGAAGGAAGCAAGGCCTTTCGTCCACCCAGCAAGGGTTTTCCCTGGAGTTGAGCTGTTGGCAGATGCAGCCCCATTCCAGCCAGATCCATACACAAAATGCTTTATCCCCAAGCAATTGTTTTTATGTTTTTCCTCTGTCCCTGTTGAGCAAACGCCTCCCAGAATAATTCCACTGGCACACAGTGAGCCAGAACCTCTTGGGCTTGGAAGGGGAAGCTCCATAGACTTTCACTCCAGTGTGTCAAGTCAGGGCACAGTGCAGCCCCAGTTACGAGATAAGTGGTGGTGTGGAAACAAGTCAGCTTAGCCAACAACTGCCTGAGCCACCACAGTCAGTGTCTTTTCTGTAATTATTGCATTTAATACAGCTAGTTACTTGCACAAAAGAGCTTCCGGATACAGCAATTTCCACTGGGGGTTGTTTAGGAATGTACAGGCCCATCATTTAGCCCTGATATTGTTGGGTTGTCAGAATTGATCATAGCTCTTGACGGAACACCTCTAGCTTTTTTTTTTATGGAGTGCCTCAGAGTGACATTTCACATTGTTTAAGTAGGAGTGATCTGTTAGTTTATATTTTATCTAAAACTGCAGATCAGATGACCTCCCTCAGGGCCTAAGTACATGAATCCTTTGCACATGTTATAATTAATAGTGGAGCCCAGAGAGAAATTCATAACAAGGGGCCGAAGAGCTGGGCAGAGCAACTTGTCAAAAAGAAGGAAATTCCACTACAGATTAGCTTATTTTTAAGCATGTCAAGCTCTACATACAAACATGATCTATTGCTTCCTTGTAATGTCTGTTTGGGCCCACATGCTCGGGGCTGTGTCAGAGACTGCTGTAAATTTTGTCTGAGTCAGGGCAATTCTGATTGATCTCTGAGTGTAAAATCGATAAGAAGACACTGTCATTTTCTTAAAGGATGAGCTAGAAAAGGAAAATAAATTAAGACTCCACTGAATGTCTATCTCCAGTGCTCATTAATTCAGTGTGGTCTGTACTTTGTTAATGTTATGGCCACAGCTTTAATCTTCCAGGTGCTCTTCCTGTGGATACTTGCCAGAGGCCCTTTCTTATGTTACGTATATTTCATCTGAATTGGGCTGAGGTGGAGGGATAAAAT
Organism: Bison bison bison; assembly: GCF_000754665.1. NCBI lineage: Eukaryota > Metazoa > Chordata > Mammalia > Artiodactyla > Bovidae > Bison > Bison bison. The sequence goes on from NW_011494847.1 coordinate 523,744, forward strand.
GGCTGCCCTCTTTTCTCTCTTAGCTCTTGCTTAATCCATTTTATTATTTTGGAGAAATACATCATCATGAATACTGATTAACTTTAAAATGGACGGATCCATTCTCTCTCTCCTCTCAATCTCTCTCTCCTTGTTCCTCTCTCTGCCCCACTCCTCTTCATCAGGCGATAGATTCATTTGTCTTAAATAGTTTGGGCAAATAACTACCAAGCATTTTGCCTTACATAATAAACTCTATGAAGATTAATTTTCTTCTGCCTATTTCTCTTTCTCTCTCCCTCCCCTTACCTTTTCCCTCCCCCACCCTATGCCTCTATGTTTCTCCCTTTCCTTCTCTATCTTCCCCTCCCCTCTTTCTCACCTAAGGCTTTTTTCTGCACTTTAATTTTTTTTGCAGATTTCTTCAGCCTTAAAACCTCTTGCACATCAAGATTTTTTCCATTCTGTTTCAAGACATAGTAGCTCTTCTAGTAGTCTAATAAAACACACACCTACACACGTACACACAGAGTTTAAAGGTTTCTTGGTTGTTTGTTTTATTTGCCACCATAGAGTCCCAAACATGTCCTGGATCTTCAGATTTTGCATTTTGCTCCTCAGGAAGAAAAGGAAAGGGAAGGCAAGGCAGATAGGATATCCTCTCCTCCCTGTTTGTATTCTGCAATAAATATCAGTATCATAGCACTTTATGTTTCCCTCTGCCGTAGAATCTGAACCTTTAGTTTTGTCTGTAGCTCTGTCTTTAGCTTCTGTGAATGGAGATAGTGAATCAAGTGTTTTTCAGACATTGCTTATTTCTGACATATTCTGAATCCCTTGCACATGAGTTATACATTGTGATCACATCTCCAATAATTGTTCATGGAAACTCACGAATAGGAGACGGTTCCAGAAGCTTTTTATTTGTTTGTGAAAACGTATATTGACTACATAGAATTTTTTTTTAGGTTTCTCAAAAATGCAGGGACTTAAAAAAGGAGGAAGTGGTTAAAAAACCTAGATCCATTTGCTTCAAAAGGCATTAAATTCATATTCATGAAGGGTGTTTGCTTTCTTTAACAAAGCACAGCACATGCCAATTAATTATTTCTCAGGAAAAGGTCACTTAGGGGACTAACTCTGTATCTCCCGTCTTCCCAATTGAGTGTGCTAAATGAATAGATTTGCAAATTTAATCTACAAGTGACACATACTTGGCCTTGAAATTGTTTGTCTTATTCATCTTCTTTTAAACATTAGTCTTTATTTATTTAAAGACCATGCTATAGTGAGATAACATCTTGAAATTTGTAAACAATATATAATTATTTTAGGACTAAATTTAAAGGGAAACCATATACTACAGTAATACATGTACTATGTACACCCCCCACCACCACCTATATGATGCTGTTGTAATTCTTTACCAAAGAGACTGCTTTCTGAGAGCTGATGGACATCTGAAAATGACTAAAAGTGGTCACCTGTATTTTTAAATTTTCCTTTTGTTTCTTAAACCTGAATGTTTAAGACTTTTTTTGAAGGAAATAAATTTGATAAGACAGTTAAATGGCTATTTTGTATGCATATGGAAGCTCACATTTGCCGAGGGGCACTGATGCTCATGTGTTCATTCACTCCTGCCTACTGTGTGCCAGGCACTCTGTCACAGGTGTTAGGAAACAGAGGGAATGAGTGGGAAACTCTTTACCTACATGTTAGAGATGACACATACCTCCCAGGGTAACTGAGGAGTCCATGAAAAAAATGTGTCTAAAACAAGTAGAATATAGTAGAGTTTTAGTAATAATAGTTCCTCTTCCCTGCATTTACTGGTTGATGGTGGCCTGAGGCAAATCATTTATTGAAGAACTTTAGTTCTCTCATCTATGAAAATGAGATAATACATCTTTCCATGCAGAATTTCTGTGAATTTGAGAGATAATGTATTTTTGTGACAGCACTTCATACATATCATGCACTCAAATAAAATGTATTAGTATTCTTACTTTTTTATTACATCTAAAATGTCCATAGAACATCCAGGTGGAAATGTCTGGTAAGATGTTGAAAATGAAAGGGTGAGGCAATTCCAAAATTTTAAAATTTTAATTACATAAAGCAAATATTAGAACAAATTGTTATATCCTTTTCAGCCCAAATTCATATGTCAAATCTCTTGCTGTTGTTCAGCCACTCAGTCATGTCCAACTCTTTACAACCCCATGGACTGCAACATGCCAGGCCACCTTGTTCTTCACCACCTCCCAGAGTTTGCTCAAACTCATGTCCATTGAGTCAGTGATGCCGTTCAACCATCTCATCCTCTGTTGTCCCCTTCTCCTCCTGCCTTCAATCTTTCCCAGCATCAGGGTCTTTTCCAATAAATTGGCTCTTTGTATCAGATTTCCAAAGTATTGGAGCTTCAGCTTCAGCATCAGTCCTCCCAATAAATATTCTGAGTTGATTTCCTTTAGGATTGACTGGTTTGATATCCTTGCAGTCCAAGGGACTCTCAAGAGTCTTCTCCAACACTACAGTTCAAAAGCATCAATACTTCAGCACTCAGCCTTCTTTATGGTCCAGCTCTCACATCCATACCTGACTACTGGAAAAACCATAGCTTTAACTAGATGGACCTTTGTTGGCAAAGTAATGTCTCTGCTTTTTAATATGCTGTCTAGGTTTGTCATAGCTCTTCTTCTTAAGAGCAAGCATCTTTTAATTTCATAGCTGCAGTCAACATCTGTAGTGATTTTGGAGCCCAAGAAAGTAAAGTAAACACTGTTTCCATTGTTTCCCCATCTATTTCCCATGAAGTGATGGGATTGGATGCCATGATCTTCATTTTTTGAATGTTGAGTTTAATGCCAACTTTTTCACTCTCCACTTTCACTTTCATCAAGAGGCTCTTGAGTTCCTCTTCACTCTCTGCCATTAGGGTAGTGTCATCTGCATATCTGAGATTGTTGACATTTCTCCCAGCAATCTTGATTCCAGTTTGTGCTTCATTCAGCCCAGCATTTCCCATGATGTACTCTGCATATGTTAAACAAGCAGGGTGACAATATACAGCCTTAACATACTCCTATCCCGATTTTGAACAAGTCTTTTGTTCCAAGTCAAACCTCTAATATGATGGTATTAAGTGATGGGGCCTTGGTGAGTTAATTATGTTTTGGGAGTCATACCCCTATGATGAGAGCTGGCCCTCTCAGTGTCATGTAAGGGTATAAAGAGAAGCTGACCATCTGCAGATGACACTGATTCTGATAGTATCTTGATCTTGGACTCACCAGACACTAGATCTACTGTTACCTTAATCTTGGACTTCTCAGTTTCTAGAAAGATAAATACTGTTGTTTAAGCTATCTAGTCTATATTATCTTGTTATAGCAACCCAAATTGAATAAGGCACGTATTATATTCACAAGCAGTTATGAGTAGAGACTATTTTCAGCCTGCTACTGATATTTCTGCATTTACAGCTTCTGTATTAACTTGAATTTAATAGTTGAATTAACCCTAAGTAGGCAGTCAGGACTTTTAGAATATCCACACATACATTGTGGAAATCAATTTACATGAAGTGTAAATGATGGTCTACTTCATGCCACAGCCAGCATCAGAGATTTCAAACCAGCCAGAAAACTCAAAGAAGTGAGGGGTATGAACAGTCTGTTTATTTAAACTTAGTATCTGTGCCAGATAAATTTTCTTAATGTCACTTAACAAGCTTGTGAAAGGATTAATATTCTCAGTATTAATCTAAAATTTAAATGTATATTCACTTTGACTCAGAAATAGTTCTTTTGGGAATTTAATCAGAAAAGATAATTCAACAAGTGTGCCCAGTTATATAAACTTAGTTATTCACTGTAGTCTTGCTTATGAAAAAAAATCTAATTGTTTCCACATAAGCAATTCAAAATAGATTGTAATTTATAAATGTCATTGAATCATGCATATGTTTAAAATGTTTATGTTGCTGTATAACTAGTGACTCGATGGACGTGAGTCTGAGTGAACTGCGGGAGTTGGTGATGGACAGGGAGGCCTGGCGTGCTGCGATTCATGGGGTCGCAAAGAGTCGGACACGACTGAGCGACTGCTCTGATCTGATCTGATCTGATAACTAGTGATGTCTAGGACATATTGTCGAGATCATCTTGAAGGATGGTCACTAATATGCAAACAATCATTATCTCTTATGGTTGGAATTTGTAGCGATAGCTTCTGTGATTTCTCTGTATTGCTTGAATTTTCACAGTGATTGCATATAAATTTTATAAACAGAAAAAAGTTATTGTTTTTGAAAAAAAGTTGTTCCTCTATCTTGTTGGGTAAAGAGTTTTAATCTATTAATAGATCAGTGAAAATGTGAAGAGAATGTTCTTTGGGGTGAAGAGGACACCATACCTCCAGAATCCTCTCTTTCAGGTTCTAACCCACAATCTTGTGTTTTTTCTATACATTTAAGCCACAACAGCACTCTCCCCTGAAAGGCAAAGTTGGGAAACCACAGTACTCTTCAATCCTATACTCTTTTTTGCTTACTCATTTCCTATTCTTTCTCTCCTGGCTTCCTTGCCTCCTGATCTGGGAGTTTCATTTCATACTATGTCATTACCTTCATGGTCTTGACATGATTATTAGTTAGTTGGACTTGAATTGTCACACTGGTGACCTTACCTAGACCATGATCAAGAAAAGGGGAAGAGAGGGATGCACACATTTTTAGTGAAATACTGGAATAATACATATATGAATTCAGAGCTTCTTTTATAGATGTTTTCCCCTTACTTAGTTCAGATCCCATTAATAAAGTAACACAGATTGGGTGGTTTAAACAATAAAACTTGATTTATCACAGTTCTGGAGACTGTAAGTCCAAAATCAAGGTGCCAGTGGGGTTGGTATCTGGTGAGATCTCTCTCCTCAGGTTTCAGAAGGCTACCTTTTCCCTCTGTCCTCACATGGCCTGTCCTTAGTGCATGCACATAGGAACCAAATGTCCTGGTGTCTCTTTTTATAAGGGCATTAATCCCCTTATGAGGGATTGAGACCTCATCTAAAGCTAATTACCTGCAAAGGCCACATCTCCAAGTACCACCACATTGCGGGTTAGGGCTTCAACATAGGAATTTGGCAGACAAGGATGGGGTGGAGGACACAAGTCTGTTAAAGCAGCTTCTTAAACCTGGAAAAGGAAGACTCTAAGTCTAGTAGATTGTCTAAGGACCTGCAGGCTTTGAGGAACATTCAAAATGATAGGGTTTTTTTTTGATGAAGTCTGTAGGGATGTGGAGAGGCTATCTATGAAATACAATCAGTTCCCATTATTTGCAGTTCATGTTCTGTAAAGTCACCAGGAGCACTGAATTCATAAACGTTGAACCTTTGCTCCTGGAGGAAATGCAGGATTCATTTCCTGCAAGCCTCTGGTCCCAACATTTTTGTCAATCTACCAATTTATAACCTTGTTTAATGTGTTTCTGTTTAAAGACACCTTGTTTAATATATATTATTGATTTGTTAGCATTGAATTCACAGCCAATAGTACTATAACTCATGTCTGAATGAAGAATATCGAATGCATATATTTTCTCTTTAAGGCACATCACAGCCTTCTTGTGTTTAGGAACACTATACAGCATGTCAGCACTACACTTAGGGACCATTTTAAACAGTGAAATCTCTAATGAAAATTCAAAAAATTGACACTAAGTAGATTGCATATAGGACACTCATTAAGAGTAGGAGAGCTGAAACAAGAATACAGAGTTGTTGTTTTGGTCATACTCACTGGGGTATGTGCACTAGGAGAAAGCAAAAATATTTTGCTTTTCTGCACACGTGCGCACACACACACACACACACACATATCTGTAAGTGACCATAGAAGCAGCAAGGAGCATTGATTTGGGGGTTAAAATTAAATTTTAGAGAGTAAGAATATTCTCAAATATAGATCCATGGATGGTGAGGATCAGCTATAATTGTATAACATTCTTACTGGAACCTATGGTCTAAATAATTGTTCTCAGTGTAGCCACAGCAGTAAGAATATACCTACAATGGTGTCCTTCCTTCCAATGTGGATTTCATATGAAAAATTTGATATTTACTTATAAAGCAGCAAAATCATCAGGAGTACAAATTTTTCCTTTGTGTTGATTGTACATCTCTCTTGAGGCTTCCCAGGTGGCTCAGTGGTAAAGAATCTGCCTGCCAATGCAGGAGATGCAGGTTCAATCCCTGGGTCAGGAAGTTACCCTGGAGAAGGCAGTGGCAACCCATACCAATATTCTTGCCTGAAAAATCCCATGGACAGAGAAGCCTAGTGGGCTATAGTCCATGGGGTCACAAAGAGTTGGACATGACTGAGCGACTAGGCACACACTTCTTGCATCTCTCTAAGCATCCTTCTCCTCTATCCTACCCTCATGTTTCAGGTTTGCATCACATTCCACTGCCATAGCTCTGTACTCATTTGACTGCATTTTGAAATTAATCTTATAGCTCAGTTCTGGAAAAGTTTTTTTTATAAATATATGAAGTAGGAGACTTTAGAGGGAAAACTTACCTTATGTTAGAAATTCAGTAAGTTAAATTTGAATTCAACCAACATCTACTGAGTGCCTATCTTGTTTGTATACATTCTGTTATTTAAGCAGGAACTGTTTAATGGTGGGGTGGTTGAATTTCAAAGTTCCTATCAGAAAGATGAGAGTGTCACCTTTATGACACATCTCAAATAGCACTAAGTAAGTAGCATTTACTGGTTCTGTCTACAGTTTCTACTTAACCTATTTCTGTCATACCTCTGCTGAAACAAAATGAAGGGTAGAGTCTTGGTAAAAGTGCATGTGCCCACTGTAGGAACTATAGAACTGCAAGTGAGTGTAGGATATGACAAGGAACATTGCCACACTCACCCACCTTTAGATTAGATTGTGTTCCAGATTTAGGTAGCCAAGGTGACAGGAACTGATCCAAAGTACAGAACTTTAGAGCAGGAGCAGATGTGTTGCTTCTCAATACAGTGTCCTTCAGGCTTCAGAATCTCTAAGGGAAGGAATCAGCTGCCAGGGATGCTATAGACATAGGGTATACTCCTGCAGAAATGGAGAGGCCAGAGTCCTTCTGTGTCACTGTTCTTTTATACTTATAATTAGATTACTACTTTGAGAGAATTTATACTAACAATATATGGGCTTCCCTTAAAGGAAAGTTCTATATACATCCAACATGCCTTCTTGATTCTTGAATCAAGCTCTACATCATCAAGTAGGCAGAAAGCAATCAGTGTCCAGGAGCCCTTTCACTTTCTGTCATAGGTCAGGTTTCCTGGAAAACAGACTCTGAGACTCTGAGATTTATGAGTCTGGGAAATACTCTCAGGTATAACAACTGTGAGGGGCAGAGGCAGCAGGAATGGGAAGGGGAGAAGCTGATCTGTGAGGCAGTTGTAACAGAGGGTCCAGTCTCTCCTCTGGAAGCTCTGGAACTGGGATAGCACTGCAGAATTGTTCAACCTTGTGGGGAGCCTAACCTTTTTAACGTTTTATAAGCAGTCATTGGGCTTTCCCTGGGGGAAGGCTACGAACTTGGACTTGTTTGTGCTCTTTGGCTGTGGTAAATTCCTAAAGAGAGGCTGAGCCCAGGAAGCTAGGGTGAGGAGTGTCTGGTGTTGTAAGGGGAATCTGGGTGTGCGCCAGTGTTGACTCCACCTCCCTTACAGGGGTCAGGGCCTATACTGGACTCCTCATAAAAGTCTTGTTTCCTCTTCTTACTCAACAGTAAATATCTTGCCAGGTGTTAACAGAGATAGAAATATTTCCTTTGTTGTATTACAGTCTAGATGGGAATTAGATATACATGCCTGAGAATATTTGGAAGAATAGTAGAAGATGAATATGTGGTATGAACAATGAGTACTTTAGATTTTCAGAGGATAGTGACTTCACAGAGGGCTAGGTTTGGTCTAGGACTTAAAGCCTAATGGTAAAGGGCTTAGCAGATGTTCAGTGAAAGAATATGCAGAGAATGGATCAATGGTTCTCAAGACATGCATCTAAATCACCTAGACTATTGCTTGTTAAAATGCAGATTCCTAGACCCACCCCCTAGGCTTAGGGGTAAGCCTAGGCTTACCTACCCCTGGGCTTAGGATTCAGCAGGTCTGGGATGGGACCTGAATTTTGGCATTTCTAATGGATTCCAGGTGATGCTGATGCTGCTGGTCCTGGGATAACACTTTGAGCATCTTCAAGTAAAGCATCATAAAAACAGCGCATTGCTTACAAAGGAAAGCACATAAGATTGATTCAGAGACTGTCTAAAGCAGTCTGGCTGGAATGAAGGAAAAGCAAAGTATGTTAGGATTTTAGATTGGAACCAGATTATCAATGATTCCAAATATCTTATTAAGAGATGTAATTTTTTAGTTCATAGAATGTCATGGAATTAGAGCGGAGGAATAACATGATTAAAAGATTGCTCTTAAGATCATATGTAAGGTCAATAAATACAAGGCATCATGGAAACAAATATCTTTAGAAACAACTTGACATAAACCCAGAAGTGAGGGACTAAAGCCCTGACTTCTTTGTCAACTCTTATTTATTTCTGTCACAAACTGACCTCAATCAAAATGGCAGTTCAAAAACTGCCAGATTCTTTTGTTGAAAATTGGTAGCTAGTGTTATCTCAAAGAAAATATCTTCCCCATACCATTGCTACCAGGTTCATAGTATAAAAAAAAGCATATATATATATTTTTTTTTTTTTAAGCAGATATTAGTCCAATGCCAAATATATATCCACTTATAATCAAGAAGACACAAAAGCAGTTTAAAAACCTTGTTATCATAAGATGATAAAACCTCTGCTTTCTATCCTTAAACACTAACAAATACCTTGTTTGGAAGATTCACACCAAGATGGAGACAGAAAATTCTTTAGGTGAGAACCACCAGCTCTTTAACTGATTCCTTTGATAGGAAGTGGAGAACAGTTGACAAAGTGGAAGTCTAGTCTTACAGGGCAGCTCAATGCTTAGCTTTGGAGCTGATTGGATTTTTATAACTTGTTTGAATATAACACGTGTCTTCAGTCCCCTCATCTAACCACCACTACCACCAACAAAAGTTATTTTGAACATTTCTTAAGCTATTTATATAATAAATAAATTTCTTAAGCAGACTTATATCTAAATGCTTGTACAAATTATAACCATCACTAGCATGCATATTCATGATTAGATTGCTTCAGATGCAAACTAATTGCCCCAGGTGTGGATTAAAGTTAATTTACAGATATATAATACCTAGTTTATACTGATATGGAGCTTCCCAGGTGGCACTAGTGATAAAGAATCAACCTGCCAATGCAGGAGATACAAAAGATGTATGTTCGATCCCTAGATCAGGAAGATCCCCTTGAGTAGGAAATGGCACCCCACTCTGGTATTCTTGCCTGGAAAATTCCATGGGCAGAGGGGACTGGTGGATGCAACTGAGCACATAAAAGAGGCTCTAAGAGTTGAGCCATAATAACAATGGCTCACCTTGGGCTTCCCTGGTGACTCAGTGGTAAAGAGTCTGCCTGCAATGCAGGAGATTCAGGAGACTCAAATTTGATTCCTGGATCAGGAAGATCCCTGGACAAAGGCATGAAAACCTCCTCCAGTATTCTTGTGGACAGAGGAGGCAGGTGGTCTACAGTCCATGGGATCGCAAAGAGTCAGATACGACTGAGTGACTAAGCATGCACATGTAAAAACTATAACTATTCTCATTACTTGTATTTTTATAGCTCTCAGATTTTGTCTCTAACCAGTGGAATGCTGGTAAACTATTTCTGGAAGAAGTAAAACAAAGCAAAGCAAAGCAAAACTTGAAACCTGATTTGTAGTCTTTGCCAATTTATGTGGTGTAAATACTCCCAGCATTTTCTGATTTCAAGTTTTAACAACCAGCACACGAAATTCTTGAATACTTAACAGCCATATCTAACATGCTTAGGCTCTAGCATACAACTATCTCTAGCCCATTTATTTTATGTATTAAACCTGTATTTGCAAAAGACTTGCAGATACCATTGCAGTGGCATTCCCTAAAATACAGAGTATTTTCACTGCCCTGAAAATTCTCTGTGTTCTTCTGTTCATCCCTCCCTTTCCTCTAACCTTTGACAATCAGTGATCTTTTTACTGTCTCCATCATTTTGCCTTTTTCAAAATGTCACATAGTTTGAATTATATATAACCTTTTTGGATTGGCTTGTTTCAATTAATAATATGCATTTGATGTTCCTCTGTGTCTTTTCATGACTTGATAGATCTTTTTTTAATTTTTTTTAGTGTTTACCGTCTGGATGTATTTTTATCCATTAACCTACTGTAGGATATCGTGATTGCTTCTGTGCTGTGCTGTGCATAGCTGCTCAGTCTTGTCTGACTATTTGTGACCCCATGGACTGTAGCCTGCCAGGCACCTCTCTGTCCATGGGGATTCTCCAGGCATGAGTACTGGAGTGAGTTGTCATGCTCTTCTCCAGGGGATCTTGTCAACCCAGGGATTGAATCCAGGTCTCCTGCATTACAGGTGAATTCTTTACCATCTGAGCTACCAGAGAAGCATCTACATTTTGGCAATTATGGATAAAACCGCTAGTTAGATTAATATTTATCATATTTGTTACTGGTGTTTATTCATTGCCTTTCTTTGTTCCTGTTTTCAGTCTTCCACTCTTTTTATGTCTTGGCAGCTTTAATTGAGCATTTTATGAAACTCTATTTTTCTCTTCTTTCTTAGTATAATTATACTACTAAAAAAAATTTTAGTGGTTGCCCTAGAGTTTACATTTATAACTAATCTAAGTCTACTTTCAAATAATACTACACTACATTGAGTATCTTATAGTAATGAAATGTTCCTAACATTTTTGTTATTAATTTCATTTATACATAAGCTCTAATCACCAAGTACATTGTTGCTATTATTAGTTTCAACAAACTCTTATCTGTTAGATAAATTAATTTTTTTAAAGTTTTTTTTGTATTTACTTATTTATTCTCTACTGATCACCCCTTAAAAAAAATAGATCTAAGTTTCAGACCTATATCATTTTCCTTGTATCTAAAGAGTTTATAAAATTTCTAACAAGGCAGGTTTAATGGTAACAAATTCCTTCAATTTTACTTTGTCTAAGAGAACCTTTTTTCTCCTTCACTTTTGGAGGATAATTCAGCACGATATAGAATTCTTGGTTGATGGGTTTTTACCCCTCTTAACACTTTACATATTTCACTTTACTCTCTTTTTGCTTGCATATTTTCTGAGAAGTTTGATGTAGTTCTCATCTTTGTTTCTCCATAATTAAAGACTACATGTTTTTCCTTCTGGCTATTTTTTAAGATTTTATTTTCTTAATTTAATTTTCTTTTCTTAATTTTCAGTTTGAATATAGTGTCTTATGTGTCTTTTTTAAAAGACACTGCTTCAATTTAGGGATTGGTAGCTGATATTAACTTAGTGAAATTGTCATTTATTATTACTTCAAATATTTCTTCTGTCTCTCTCTCTTTTTAGTCTCCTTTTGGTATTCCTACTTTGCATATGCAACTCTTTTTGTAGTTGTCTCACAGTTATTGGATGTTCTGTTTCATTTTTTCAGTCTTTTTTTCTCTTTGCTTTTTAGTTTTGAAAGTTTCCATTGACATGTCCTCAGACTTAGAGATCCTTTCCTCAGCCATGTCCAAACTACTAGTGGGGCCATTAAAGACATTCTTCATTTTTCCTACAGAGTTTTTGATCTCTAGCATTTCCTTTTTTATTTTCTTAGAATTTCCAGCTCTCTGCTTACATTAGCCATATGTACTTGTGTGCTGTCTACTTTATCCATTAGAGCCCTTAGCATATTAATCATAGTTGTTTTAATTCACAGTCTGATACTTCTAATACCCTTGCCATATCTGAGTCTAGTTCTAATGCTTGCTCTATCCCAATAAACTATATATATTTTTTGCCTTTTAGTGTACCTTATAATTTTTTTGTTGAAAGCCAAGCATGATATATAATACTAGATAAATGAACTAGATAGGTCTTTAGTGATGTGATGATGAGGTGACAGGAGTGGGAAGGGGAATCATTGTATAAGCCAATGATTAGCTCTCAGTCTCTTCTTGAGTCTGTGCCTCTGGGTTATGAACTTCACGAGTACTCCTCGGTTTCCTTTCCTATTTAAGAAGGACAGGATGGCTAGAGGATGCTAGAATTAGGTATTTGCCTTCCCTAGGGTTAGTTGGGCTCTGATAACATCCCAGTAGGTTCAGTTCAGTTCAGTCGCTCAGTCATGTCTGACTCTTTGAGACCCCAAGGACAGCAGCTCTCCAGGCCTCCCTGTCCATCACCAGCTCCCAGAGTTTACCCAAACTCATGTCCAATGAGCCACTGATGCCATCTAACCATCTCATCCTCTGTCATCCTCTTCTCCTCCCACCTTCAGTCTTTCCCAGCATCAAGGTCTTTTCAAATGAGTCAGTTCTTCCCATCAGGTGGCCAAAGTATTGGAGTTTCAGCTTCAACATCGGTCCTTCCAATGAATACTCAGGACTGATTTCCTTTTGGATGGACTGGTTGGATCTCCTTGCAGTCCAAGGAACTCTCAAGAGTCTTCTCTAACACCACAATTCAAAAGCATCAATTCTTCAGTGCTCAGCTTTCTTTATAGTCCAACTCTCACATCCATACAAGACTACTGGGAAAACCATAGCCTTGACTAGATGGACCTTTGTTGGCAAAGTAATGTCTCTGCTTTTTAATATGCTGTCTAGGATCGTCA
>NW_011494847.1:536671-539940 GCF_000754665.1 Bison bison bison
TTTTCTGAATGTTGAGCTTTAAGCCAACTTTTTTCACTCTTCTCTTTCACTTTCATCAAGAGGCTCGTTAGTTCTTCTTCACTTTCTGCCATAAGGGTGGTGTCATCTGCACATCTGAGGTTATTGATATTTCTCCTGGCAATCTTGATTCCAGCTTGTGCCTCATCGAGCCCAACACTTCTCATGATGTACTCTGCATATAAGTTAATAAGCAGGGTGACCAAAAAAAAAAAAAAAAAGCAAGTGACAATATACAGCCTTGACATACTCCTTTCTCAGTTTGGATCCAGTCTGTTGTTCCATGTCCAGTTCTAACTGTTGTTTCTTGACCCGCAAACAGATTTCTCAAGAGGCAGGTCAGGTGGTCTGATATTCTCACCTCTTTCAGAATTTCCAGTTTGTTGTGATCCACACAGTCAAAGGCTTTGGCATCGTCAATAAAGCAGAAATAGATGTTTTTCTGGAACTCTCTTTCTTTTTCAATGATGCAGCATATGTTGGCAATTTGATCTCTGGTTCCTCTGCCTTCTCTAAAACCAGCTTGGGCATCTGGAAGTTCACGGTTCACATATTGCTGAAGCCTGGCTTTGAGAATTTTGAGCATTACTTTGCTAGCATGTGAGATGAGTGCAATTGTGTGGTAATTCTTTGGCATTGCCTTTCTTTGGGATTGGAATGAAAATGGACCTTTTCCAGCTGTGTGGCCGCTGCTGAGTTTTCCTAATTTGCTGACATATTGAATTGAGTGCAGCACTGTCACAGCATCATGTTTTAAGATTTGAAATAGCTCAAGTGGAACTCCATCACCTCCACTAGCTTTGTTCGTACTGATGCTTCCTAAAGCCCACTTGACTTTACATTCCAGGATGTCTGGCTCTAGGTGAGTGATCACACCATTGTGATTATCTGGGTCATGAAGATCTTTTTTGTGTAGTTCTTCTGTGTATTCCTGGCACCTCTTTTTAATATCTTCTGCTTCTGTTAGGTCTGTACCATTTCTGTCCTTTATTGTGCCCATCTTTGCATGAAATGTTCCCTTGATATCTCTAATTTCCTTTAAGAAATCTCTAGTCTTCCCCATTCTGTTGTTTTCCTTTATTTCTTTGCACTGATCAATGAGGAAGGCTTTCTTCTCTCTCCTTGCTATTCTTTGGAACTCTGCATTCAAATGGGTATATCTTTCTTTTTATCCTTTGCTTTTCGCTTCCCTTCTTTTCCCAGCTATTTTTAAGGCCTCCTCAGACAGCCATTTTACTTTTTTGCATTTCTTTTTCTTGGGTATGGTTTTGATCCCTGTCTCCTGTAAAATGTCATGAACCTCCATCCATATTTCATCAGGACTCTATCAGATCTAGTCCCTTAAATCTATTTCTTGCTTCCATAGTATGAAAAGGTAAAAAGTTAGGACACTGAAAGTTGAACTCCCTAGGTAGTTAGGTGCCCAATATTCTACTGGAGATTAGTGGAGAAATAACTCCAGAAAGAATGAAGAGACAGGGACAAAGCAAAAACAACACCCAGCTGTGGATGTGACTGATGATGGAAACAAGGTCCGATGCTGTAAAGAGCAATATTGCATAGGAACCTGGAATGTTATGTCCATGAAACAAGGCAAATTGGAAGTGGTCAAATAGGAGATGACAATTGTGAACTTCAACATTTTAGAAATCAGCAAACTAAAATGGACTGGAATGAGTGAATTTAACTCAGATGACCATTATATCTACTACTGTGGTCAAGAATCCCTTAGAAGAAATGTAGTAGCCATCATAGTGAACAAAAGAGTCTGAAATGCAGTACTTGGATGCAATCTCAAAAACGACAGAATGATCTCTTCGTTTCCAAGGCAAACCATCGAATATTGTGGAAATCCAAGTCTATGCCCTGACCATTAATGCTGAAGAAGCTGAAGTTGAATGGTTCTATGAAGACCTATGAGACCTTTTAGAACCAACACCCCAAAAAGATGTCTTTTTCATTATAGGGGACTGGAATGCAAAAGTAGGAAGTCAAGAAAACCTGGAGTAACAGGCAAATTTGGCCTTGGAGTACAGCATGAACCAGGGCAAAGGCTAATTGAGTTTTGCCAAGAGACTGCACTGGTCATAGCAAACACCCTCTTCCAACAATACAAGAGAAGACCCTACACATGGACATCACCAGATGGTCAACACCAAAATCAGATTGATTATATTCCCTGCAGCCAAAGATGGAGAAGCTCTATACAGTCAGCAAAAACAAGACTGGTAGCTGACTGTGGTTCAGGTCATGAACTCCCAGTAGGTTGGTCTCTGATAAAAGTTTCTCACGAGGGCAGAAATTACTGAGAAAAGCATTTCAAAATGGTTAGTTTTACCCTTAGCTCTGCTGGAAGCATGAGAGGATTTTTCTTTACCATTTCCTCTGAGAACCTGCTATAGCTCCTGGAGGTAAAAGGTACAAAAGTTATGGGCCTGCCCTGTAACTGGACCCGCCTGGAGTTTTTAACTGTCAGACTTATTCCTACTGTATGCTATGCTATGCTGTGACATTTCAGTCATGTCTGATTCTTTGTAACCCCAAGAACTGTAGCCCAGCAGGCTCCTCTGCCCATGGGATTCTCCAGGCAAGAATACTGGAGTGGGTTTCCATTTCCTTCCTCCAGCAATTCATCAGTTACAGTTCAGGATTTCCTTCCCTAGCACTGGCTCTTATAGTGTTTGCTACTTAAAGGTTTTACTGCCTGTATCCTTCTGTCTGTCTGTCTCTTCAGTGTTTGGGACAGGACTCTTCCCTGTGACCTCAGTTCTGTGATAGAGCTAAGAAGAATTTTTCAGTTTTTTAACTTTAAAAAAAATACACATTTTTATAAACAATTTTTAATGTATATAAATATGAAACTCAAACCAAAATATCATTAAAAAATATTTCTCCCTGGATAAAGACCTGGGAAAACATCTTTTTCTGGGAAATTTTTTTCACAGGTAAATCAGATCAGATCAGATCAGATCAGTCGCTCACTGCAACCCCATGAATCGCAGCACGCCAGGCCTCCCTGTCCATCACCAACTCCCGGAGTACACTGAGACTCAGGTCCATCGAGTCAGTGATGCCATCAAGCCATCTCATCCTCTGTCATCCCCTTCTCCTCCTGCCCCCCAATCCCTCCCAGCATCAGAATCTTTTCCAATGAGTCAACTCTTCGCATGAGGTGGCCAAAGTACTGGAGTTTCAGCTTTAGCATCATTCCTTCCAAAGAAATCCCAGGGCTGATCTCCTTCAGAATGGAC
>NW_011494847.1:540772-543761 GCF_000754665.1 Bison bison bison
GATCAGGTGGTCTGGTATTCCCATCTCTTTCAGAATTTTCCACAGTTTATTGTGATCCACACAGTCAAAGGCTTTGGCATAGTCAATAAAGCAGAAATAGATGTTTTGCTGGAACTCTTTTGCTTTTTCTATGATCCAGAGGATGTTGGCAAGTTGATCTCTGGCTCCTCTGCTTTTTGTAAAACCAGCTTGAACATAAGGAAGTTCACGGTTCACATATTGCTGAAGCCTGGCTCTGTCAGAGTTTTGAGCATTACTTTACTAGCGTGTGAGATGAGTGCAATTATGCGGTAGTTTGAGCATTCTTTGACATTGCCTTTCTTTGGGATTGGAATGAAAACTGACATTTTCCAGTCCTGTGGCCACTGCTGAGTTTTCCAAATTTGCTGGCATATTGAGTGCAGCACTTTCACAGCATCATCTTTTAGGATTTGGAATAGCTCAACTGGTAAATAGTTATGTTCACATCAGTGATTCCTACTAGCAGACATTATCTCTGGGCCATAGATATATTCTGAGCTTTTAGAATAATAAATGTATCAGCTTGAGCTGTCACACAGGAGACTTCAGTTTGAGTGATTTAAACAACAGAAATTAATTTTTTCACAATTCAGAGGCTGGAAATCCAAGATCAAGGTGCCAGGAAGGTTAGTTTCTGAGGATACTTTCTTCCTGGCTTTGTCCTCATATGTCCTTTCCTTTGTGTGTGAGTGGTGTCTGTCCCTCTTCTTATAAGGATGTAGTCCTGTTGGATTAGGGACCACTCTTCTGACTCTTTTACCATTAACTATCTCTTTAAAAATCCTTTATCTCCAATACAATCACATTGAGAGTTAGGGCTTCAGTATATGAATTTGGTGGTGAGGGGCGGGGGATGGGGAATACAATTTATTCCTTAATTGACATTTGTTGAGAAAGGATGCTAGAATGGTTCTGAGTATATGGAGTCATGGTTCTGGTTTCCAATGTTAGAAACATAGATGTGTATATATGTGTGTGCATGTGTGCATGTGTGTGTGTGTTTCCTCTAAGTTTTCAAATGGTGTTCTGTGATTCAGTTATATTGTTTTTGAATTTTTTTAATTGACTGCAAAATAACTTGTAGATTTGTTTCTCAGACTGTGGTTTGTGGGTCATATGTATCAAAATAAATTAGTGGCATTATGTTAAATGTAGATTCCTGAGTTTCACCTTAGAATTATCAATTCAGAGTAAGTGAACAACTTGGCCTGGGTTCATGTTCTCCAGTCCAGGGTTATATTCCCCAGCCATTAAAGGGAAAGGCCAATCCCTTTTGGAATATGAACTTGAGTGCTGTGATATTCCTGTGTGTATAGTATCATTAAACATCCCCCAATAGCAATGCCTGGGGATTATTGTTGTTTCTGCTTCAGAATAATATGTTTAGAATTCTGTCACAGAGAACCTAGCACTGGATCTAAATACTC
This sequence comes from Bison bison bison, assembly GCF_000754665.1. Classification (NCBI taxonomy): domain Eukaryota; kingdom Metazoa; phylum Chordata; class Mammalia; order Artiodactyla; family Bovidae; genus Bison; species Bison bison. Next base: position 542,221 of record NW_011494847.1, read on the forward strand.
ATATTTTTGGAGAAGGCAATGGCACCCCACTCCAGTACTCTTGTCTGGAAAATCCCATGGACGGAGGAACCTGGTAGGCTGCAGTCCATGGGGTCGCGAAGAGTTGGACACGAGTGAGCGACTTCACTTTCACTTTTCACTTTCATGCATTGGAGAAGGAAATGGCAACCCACTCCAGTGTTCTTGCCTGGAGAATCCCAGGGATGGGGGAGCCTACTGGGCTGCTGTCAATGGGTTCGCACAGAGTCGGACACGACTGAAGTGACTTAGCAGCAGCAGCAGCAGCTCATGTTTTGAAAATCTATTTTTGCATTCATCAAGTGAATGGTCTGGTATTCCCATCTGAGGCAGAAGCGTCATGTTTCCATAAATCTCACTTAAGAATAACTTGCCCCTGGTTCTTACTAGACACCCAACATCCTCTCAGGCGAACATGTCATCTGATAGGAAATGGCAGAATACAATACACATTCAATTGTAACAACAAGAAAATTTGCACTTTTATCGAAACTTGTTGGTGAATATTGCATATGTTGGCCAGGATGCCTGTTGGGCTTGAGGAGAGGGATTATGTGGGAGAATAGAGTAAATGTGGTTTAAAAATGGCAACCGAGAGGAGCTAAGATGGCGGAGGAGTAGGACGGGGAGAACACTTTCTCCCCCACAAATTCATCAAAAGAACATTTAAACGCCGAGTTAATTCCACAAAACAACTTCTGAAAGCCGGCAGAGGACATCAGGCACCCAGAAAAGCAACCCAAGTCTTCGAAAGGAGAGAGAAGAAATACAGCTCCACCCACCAGAACACCGACAAAAGCTTCCCTAACCAAGAAACCTTGACAAGCCACCTGTATAAACCCACACAGAGCGAGGAAACGCCACAATAAAGAGAACTCCACAAACTGCCAGAATACAGAAAGGACACCCCAAACTCAGCAATTTAAACAAGATGAGAGACAGAGGAATACCCAGCAGATAAAGGAACAGGATAAAAGCCCACCAAACCAAACTAAAGAGGAAGAGATAGGGAATCTACCCGATAAAGAATTCCGAATAATGATAGTGAAATTGATCCAAAATCTTGAAATAAAAATGGAATCACAGATAAATAGCTTGGAGACTAAGATCGAGAAGATGCAAGAAAGGTTTAACAAGGACCTAGAAGAAATAAAAGAGAGTCAATATAAACTGAATAATACAATAAATGAAATTAAAAACACTCTGGAGGCAACAAATAGTACAATAACAGAGGCAGAAGATAGGATTAGGGAATTAGAAGACAGAATGGTAGAAATAAATGAATCAGAGAGGATAAAAGAAAAACGAATTAAAAGAAATGAGGACAATCTCAGAGACCTCCAGGACAATATTAAACGCTACAACATTCGAATCATAGGGGTCCCAGAAGAAGAAGACAAAAAGAAAGACCATGAGAAAATACTTGAGGAGATAATAGTTGAAAACTTCCCTAAAATGGGGAAGGAAATAATCACCCAAGTCCAAGAAACCCAGAGAGTCCCAAACAGGATAAACCCAAGGCA
>NW_011494847.1:543861-544322 GCF_000754665.1 Bison bison bison
TTAAAACAAAGGCTGTGAAAAGAGACAAAGATGGTCACTACCTAATGATCAAAGGATCAATCCAAGAAGAAGATATAACAATTATAAATATATATGCACCCAACACGGGAGCGCCGCAATATGTAAGACAAATGCTAACAAGTATGAAAGGAGAAATTAACAATAACACAATAATAGTGGGAGACTTTAATACCCCACTCACACCTATGGATAGATCAACTAAACAGAAAATTAACAAGGAAACACAAACGTTAAAACGATACAATAGACCAGTTAGACCTAATTGATATCTATAGGACATTTCATCCCAAAACAATGAATTACACCTTTTTCTCAAGCGCACATGGAACCTTGTCCAGGATAGATCACATCCTGGGCCATAAATCTAGCCTTGGTAAATTCAAAAAAATAGAAATCATTCCAAGCATCTTTTCCGACCACAATGCAGTAAGATTAGATCT
>NW_011494847.1:544422-544874 GCF_000754665.1 Bison bison bison
GATAATAGTTGAAAACTTCCCTAAAATAGGGGAAGGAAATAATCACCCAAGTCCAAGAACCCAGAGAGTCCCAAACAGGATAAACCCAAGGCAAAACACCCCAAGACACATATTAATCAAATTAACAAAGATCAAACACAAAGAACAAATATTAAAAGCAGCAAGGGAAAAACAACAAATAACACACAAGGGAATTCCCATAAGGATAACAGCTGATCTTTCAAGAGAAACTCTTCAAGCCAGGAGGGAATGGCAAGACATACTTAAAGTGATGAAAGAAAATAACCTACAGCCCAGATTATTGTACCCAGCAAGGATCTAATTCAAATATGAAGGAGAAATCAAAAGCTTCTCAGACAAGCAAAAGTTGAGAGAATTCAGCACCACCAAACCAGCTTTCCAACAAATACTAAAGGATATTCTCTAGACAGGAAACACAAAAACAGTGTATA
>NW_011494847.1:545925-547583 GCF_000754665.1 Bison bison bison
ATACACCACATTAACAAATTGAAAAACAAAAACCATATGATTATCTTAATAGATGCAGAGAAAGCCTTTGACAAAATTCAACATCCATTTATGATAAGAACTCTCCAGAAAGCAGGAATAGAAGGAACATACCTCAACGTAATAAAAGCTATATGTGACAAACCCACAGCAAACATCCTCAATGGTGAAAAATTGAAAGCATTTCCTCTAAAGTCAGGAACAAGACAAGGGTGCCCACTTTCACCATTACTATTCAACATAGTTTTGGAAGTTCTGGCCACAGCAATCAGAGCAGAAAAAGAAATAAAAGGAATCCAAATTGGAAAAGAAGAAGTAAAACTCTCACTGTTTGCAGATGACATGATCCTTTACATAGAAAACCCTAAAGACTCCACCAGAAAATTACTAGAACTAATCAATGATTATAGTAAAGTTGCAGGATATAAAATCAACACACAAAAATCCCTTGCATTCCTATACACTAATAATGAGAAAACTGAAAGAGAAATTAAGGAAACAATTCACCATTGCAACAGAAAGAATAAAATACTTAGGAATATATCTACCTAAAGAAACTAAAGACCTATATATAGAAAACTATAAAACACTGGTGAAAGAAATCAAAGAGGACACTAATAGATGGAGAAATATACCATGTTCATGGATTGGAAGAATCAATATAGTGAAAATGAGTATACTACCCAAAGCAATTTATAGATTCAGTGCAATCCCTATCAAGCTACCAACGGTATTCTTCACAGAGCTAGAACAAATAATTTCACAATTTCTTTGGAAATACAAAAAACCTCGAATAGCCAAAGCTATGCTGAGAAAGAAGAATGGAACTGGAGGAATCAACCTACCTGACTTCAGGCTCTATTACAAAGCCACTGTTATCAAGACAGTATGGTACTGGCACAAAGACAGAAATATTGATCAATGGAACAAAATAGAAAGCCCAGAGATAAATCCACGCACCTATGGACACCTTATCTTTGACAAAGGAGGCAAGAATATACAATGGATTAAAGACAATCTCTTTACCAAGTGGTGCTGGGAAATCTGGTCAACCACTTGTAAAAGAATGAAACTAGAACACTTTCTAACACCTTAGACAAAAATAAACTCAAAATGGATTAAAGATCTAAACGTAAGACTAGAAACTATAAAACTCCTAGAGGAGAACATAGGCAAAACACTCTCCGACATACATCACAGCAGGATCCTCTATGACCCACATCCCAGAATATTGGAAATAAAAGCAAAAATAAACAAATGGGACCTAATTAAACTTAAAAGCTTCTGCACAACAAAGGAAACTATTAGCAAGGTGAAAAGGCAGCCTTCAGAATGGGAGAAAATAATAGCAAATGAAGCAATGGACAAACAACTAATCTCAAAAATATACAAGCAACTCCTACAGCTCAACTCCAGAAAAATAAACGACCCAATCAAAAAATGGGCCAAAGAACTAAATAGACATTTCTCCAAAGAAGACATACAGATGGCTAACAAACACATGAAAAGATGCTCAACATCACTCATTATCAGAGAAATGCAAATCAAAACCACTATGAGGTACCATTTCATGCCAGTCAGAATGGCTGCGATCCAAAAGCTACAAGCAATAAATGCTGGAGAGGGTGTGGAGAAAAGGG
>NW_011494847.1:548370-552126 GCF_000754665.1 Bison bison bison
AGAATGTTAGTAATATTGCAAAAAAAAAAAAAAGAAAAAGGCAACGGAATGGTTGATACCAAATTCAGACTGAGTTTATTCTTGGCAGCCAAAGATGGAGAAGCTGTGTACAGTCAGGAAAAAAAAAAAAAAAAGACTGGGAGCTGACTGTGGCTCAGATCATGAACTTCTTATTGCAAAATTCAGACTTAAATTGAAAACAGGGAAAATTACTAGGTCACTCAAATGCGACTTAAACCAAATCCTTTATGATTATACAGTGAAAGTTACAATTAGACTCAAGGGGTTATATCTGATAGACAGACTGCCTGAAGAACTATGGATGGAAGTTCATAACATTGTATAGGAGGCAGTGACCAAAATCATCTCCAAGAAAAAGAAGTGCAAAAAGACAAAATGATTGTCTGAGGAGGCCTTACAAATAGCTGAGAAAATAAGAAAAGCTAAAGGCAAAGGAGAAAAGGAAAGATATATCCATCTGAATGCAGAATTCTAAAGAAGAGTGGGGAAAGATAAGAAAGTCTTCCCAAGTGAACAATGCAAAGAAATAGAGGAAAACAGTAGAATGGGAAAGACTAAAGATCTCTTCAAGGAAATTAGAGATTCCAAGGGAACATTTCGTGCAAAGATGGGCCAATATGGACAGAAGTGGTGTGGACCTATCAGAAGCAGAAGATATTAAGAAGAGGTGGCAAGAATACACAGAAAGACTATACAAAAAAGATCTTCATGACCCAGATAATCATGATGGTGTGATCACTCACCTAGAGCCAGACATCCTGGAATGTGAAGTCAATGGGCCTCACTACAAGCAAAGCTAGTGGAGGTGAAGGAATTCCAGTTGAGCTATTTCAAATCCTAAAAGATGATGCTGTTAAAGGGCTGTATTCAGTATGTCAGCAAATTAGGAAAACTCAGCAGTGGCCACAGGACTGGAAAAGATCAGTTTTCATTCCACTCCCAAAGGAAGGCAGTGGCAAAGATTGCTCAAACTACTGCACAATTGCATTCATTTCCCATACTAGCAGGGTAATGCTCAAAGTCCTTCACTCTAGGCTTCAACAGTATGTGAACCAAGAACTTCCACATAATTCAAGCTGGAGTTAGAAAACACAGAGGAACCAGAGATCAAATTGTCAACATCTGTTGAATCATAGAAAAAGCAAGAGAATTCCAGAAAAACATCTATTTCTGCTTCACTGACTGTGCTAAAACCTTTAATTGTGTGGATCACAACAAACTATGGAAAATTCTTAAAGAGATGAGAATACCAGACTATCTTACCTGCCTCCTGAGAAACCTGTATGCAGGTCAAGAAGCAACAATTAGAAGCGGACATGAAACAACGGACTCGTTGCAAATTGGGAAAGGAGTATGTCAAGGCTGTATACTGTCACCCTGCTTATTTAAATTATATGCAGAGTACATCATGTGAAATGCCGGGCTGGATGAAGCACAAGCTGGAATCAGGATTGCTGGGAGAAATAATCAATAACTTCAGATATGCAGATGACACCACCCTAATGGCAGAAACTGAAGAGGAACTAAAGAGCCTATTGATGAAGGCAAAAGAGGAGAGTGAAAAAGCTGGCTTAAAATGCAACATTCAAAAAACTAAGATCATGGTATCCAGTCCCATCACTTCATGGCAAATAGAAAAGGGAAACAATGGAAACAGTGACAGACTTTATTATCGTGTGCTCCAAAATCACCGTAGATGGTGACTGTAGCCATGAAATTCAAAGACGCTTGCTCCTTGGAAGAAAAGCTATGACAAACCTAGACAGTGTATTAAAAAACAGAGACATGACTTTGCCAACAATGGTCCATCTAGTCAAAGCTATGGTTTTTCGAGTAGTCATGTATGGATGTGAGAGTTGGACCATAAAGAACGCTGAGCATCAAAGAAATAATGCTTTTGAACTGTGATATTGGAGAAGACTCTTGAGAGTCCTTTGAACTGCAAGATCAAACCAGTCCATCCTAAAGGAAATCAGTCCTGAATATTCATTGGAACGACTGATGTTGAAGCTGAAACTCCAGTACTTTGGCCACCTGATGTGAAGAGCCAACTCATTGGAAAAGACCCTGATGCTGGGAAAGATTGAAGGCAGGAGAAGGGGATGACAGAGGATGAGCTGCTTGGATGGCATCACCAACTCAATGGACATGAGCTTGAGCAAACTCTGGGAGATGGTGATGGACAAGGAGCTTCAGTCCTTGGGATCACAGAGTCAGACACGTCTGAGAGATTGAACAACAGCAACAAAAGGCAACAATGGTAAGAAGGAAGATATCAACCGTTTATTGAGAGAATATTATGATAAATGTTATTCTTATTATTTTTAATCCCCATAGCCACATGCCAAATATTGTAATTAATTTTTTCATAGAAGAGAAAATGAGGTTTATAAAGTTAAGGATTCACACTTAGATTTATCTGATTCCAGAGCATAGGCTTTTTCCCATTATGTTTCTAAAGTTTTATGGAGCCAGATCACAGAGTCCCTCATATAATATGATGTTGGAAAGTTTAAATGGTATGGCTAGCATTTCCTAAAGTGCATTTTGTGTGAGAGTAATCCTTCAGCACAGGAACTTTTTTACTCTAAATGAAAGGCTAAGGTGCCCAGATAGGCTTATGATATACTGAGTTTCACCAGCCACTCACATTCTCCCACCGTGCATCTCTTGAGGAATGATGTGTATGCCTGAAGCCACTGTTTGGAGTTGGGGGTATTCTGGGGCTGCAGAATAGAGCTTTTGAATGTGTGATGCTAAATGCATCCATTCAGAGGTTGAAATCATGACCTTAATCTCATTAGCAACACAGGGATGAAATGTACATTGTGGTAAATATAGTTAGTAATAATGTAATATCTTTAAATAGTGACAAAGGTGGTCAAGATATGCAAACTTACAATTATAACAGGTTCTAGTGATGTAATGTACAACATGATGTAAGTAACACTGGTGTATGTTATACATGAAGTAGTTAAGGGAGCAAACCCTAAGGTTTCTCATCATAGGAAGAGTATCATTTAACTTTATTTTGTATCTGTATGAGATGATGGATGTTCACTAAATTTATTGATGCAATAATTTATAATGTATAATGTATGTAAATCAGATCACTATGCTGTACACCTCAAACTTAATAGAGTGTTGTGTGTCAATTATATCTCAAAAAAATGGGAAGAGCATCTTTTCATGTGTTTGTTAGCCATCTGTATGTCTTCTTTGGAGAAATGTCTATTTAGTTCTTTGGCCCATTTTTTGATTGGGTCGTTAATTTTTCTGGAATTGAGCTGCAGGAGTTGCTTGTGTATTTTTGAGATTAGTTGTTTGTCAGTTGCTTCATCTGCTATTATTTTCTCCCATTCTGACGGCTGTCTTTTCACCTTGCTTATAGTTTCCTTTGTTGTGCAGAAGCTTTTAAGTTTAATTAGGTCCCATTTGTTTATTTTTGCTTTTATTTCCTATATACTGGGAGGTGGGTCATAGAGGATCCTGCTGTGATGTATGTCAGAGAGTGTTTTGCCTATGTTCTCCTCTAGTAGTTTTATAGTTTCTGGTCTTACGTTTAGATCTTCAATCCACTGCTGGGCATACACACTGAGGAAACCAGAATTGAAAGAGACACGTGTACCCCCAATGTTCATCGCAGCACTGTTTATAATAGCCAGGACATGGAAGCAACCTAGATGTCCATCAGCAGATGAATGGATAAGAAAGCTGTGGTACATATACACAATG
>NW_011494847.1:552362-562038 GCF_000754665.1 Bison bison bison
GAATTGCCAGTCCAGGTTCGATGCATGGTACTGGATGCTTGGGGCTGGTGCACTGGGACGACCCAGAGAGATGGTATGGGGAGGGAGGAGGGAGGAGGGTTCAGGATGGGGAGCGCGTGTATACCTGTGGTGGATTCATGTTGATATATGGCAAAACCACTACAATATTGTAAAGTTAAAAAGTAAAATTAAATTAAATTAATTTTTTTAAAAAATGGGAACTAAAAAAAGCAACACTATTCTAGATCTGTCCTCTACCTTACACCTATCATGTGATACGTCTTTACTTTGAGGGAATATAGTCAATTCCTAGGAAGCATGTTTTATTTTGGTTTTCTTTTCTTTTTTTTTAAAATATCATTTGTTAAGCTAAATTATTTAAGAATGTTTAAAAACTGCTTAACCTATAGAATTTTAACTATATACTTAAATGTATAGTTATATATATGTATATGTGTATATACTGCACAAAGTGTAAGCTTCCAATTTTGTTATTATGTATACTCAGACATCTATATGAACATATAAGTAAAAGATTAAAAGGAAATAGTGAGAATCGATTATATCTTTTGTGATAGTATTAGAGATGATTTTCTTTACATTTTCTAAGTTTTCAAAAGAATATATATTATTTTCATAAGGAGAAAAATATACTTCCTATATATGTCCTCGTTGCCTAGTTTAAAAACGTGTTGTATTGCTTTTCTTTTTCAGTCTATTTGGGCACATGTCCCTTTTGCATATTTTATTCATAGACTAAAATCCTTGTCTGACTTTCACAATGAAATCAGCTTGTTAATGCTGAGAAGAAATACTAAAATTTGCACTGAGATTGAATGATCTTGAGCACAGGAGAAACTCTGGAGACAGAGAGAGAGAGAGAGAGTGTGTGTGTGTGTGTGTGTGTGTATGTGTGTTTCTAATATATGATGGAATTTGAATGAGCAGAAATACAAAATGGGAGTTAGCTCAAGCAAGAGATGGAAGGGAAAATATAAAAAGAAGAGGGTGGGGAAAGAAGCCAGAAATGAGTAAAACATAGGCAAAGGCTAGAAAAGAGGTGGAGAGCAACAGCCAAAGTGAGTGTAAGTGTTACACATTCCAGAGCATGCTACAGAAATCCCAAATTGCTGGATGCTAAGAAGAGTGGATTTCTAATACAAATTGAGACTATCCTTTCTCTTCTGTTTTATTTATTTATTTATTGCTAGTCTCCATGCTTTTTTAACATAAAGTTTTAAACTATGTTTCTGTTATATGAACCATAGATTACTGCTTTAGACAATTATAGTCCTATAATATACGTTAGTAATAGATTTCAATCAACATTATTTTCCAAGAAGTACATTTTCAGGATACTTTGACTTCCAACTTTGTGATGCTCATGAACATTAAAAGGAAAAGAAATGAAATATTCCTATCTAGAACTGTGGATAACTCATTAGTTTTGGTTTAAATAGATTTTTACAACCTAATTTTACTTTTTGGTGATGGTCCTTTTCTCCTTTTGGGAAGACTTGTACGTCAGAGTCTTGAGCCTGTGTAAACCTGAAACTTGGCCTGCACAATCCTGAAATTACCTAGACCTTCATGGATTTCACTTGAAATTATGAAATTGGTTTGTTTTCCATTAACATGTCTGAGATGTCTAGATTACCAATTGTCCAGCTACCTGTTACTTGGTTTTCATGCATAACTGCGTATGTGTGTTCTCAGTCGCTCAGTTGAGTCCAACTCTTTTGTGACCCCATGGACTGTGTAGCCTGCCAGGCTCCTCTGAGAATGGAATTTCCCAGGCAAGAATACTGCAGTGGGTTGCCATTTCCTTCTCCAGGGTATTTTCCCAACTCAGGAATTGAACCCACATCTCCTGCATTTCAGGCAGACTCTTTAACACTGAGCCACTAGTGAAACCCTCACATGCACAAATGCTTTGCCCTCAAACCCAAACCTTTTACACTATGTTCACACATGCCTAGAATCCACATCTAGGGATTCATTCTTTGTGGCCTTTTGCATTTTGTTGCATATGAACATATTTCCATTTCTAGAAGAAAATCATTCATGGAATGCTAAGCCATTTTGTATTGGGACTGATTTTTTTAAATAATTTTTATTGAGTGAGATTTTGACCCAAAGATAAATAAAGATATCACAAAGAATTTATACTTAATAAGTAGATTTAGGATATCAAGGAAAATTGAAACAGCAGAAACAAACTTGATATTGGCCCAGTATTGCTTATACTCTGCAAGCTGCATTCATGTGTAGCTCTCCTTTGAACACGTAAGTTAAATATTAGCCACCTTGTTTCAGAATGTTCTGCTGTAGATTAAGATTTCTCAGTCTTTGGCACTATTGATAGACTTTAGGTTAAATAGTCCTTTGTTGTGAGCAGTTGTCATGTGTATGATGTTTAGCAGTATCCTTGACCCCTACCTGTGAGATGCTATAGTACACACTCTATTCCTGTGGTTGTGACAACCAAAAATACCTCCAGAATTTGCTGCATGTCTTCTGGGGTACAACATAACCCCTGACTGAGAACTGCTTGTCTCAGATAATCTGTGTTTTTATTTTTCTCCCTAGTGTCTGGAATCTAATCAGCATTTCTTTAAGTTCATATTTAGCAGGTATATATTTCCTTTAAAGCATTTTTCCCTCATCTCTAGCCTACTCTTTAGTTTTCAATTAGTATGATGACTCTTGTGGCCCCAGAAGCTTATAATTAACCACTACACATAATCATTGCTACTAAGCTTGATGTAGAGAGAGTCTTTACAAAATTGCTAAAGGCTTGAAATAGGGGATCTATCACACGCTCAGTTCTTTGACCATACTGAGCCATTATGTCAACTGCTCTTCCAGATGACATTATGGCCTTAAAATCTAGTTTTCCACTTCATCTCCCAACTCATGTATTTATGTATGTATGTGTGTGTATTGAAAAAATAATCTAATATAATGAAAGATGATTATTTCTCCTTTGAAGATCTTTGTAGAGTTAGTGTCTGATCTAAAACAAATTGCTTAGTTTATGTTGTTGATTTGTGTTTTAACTTTAACCTAATAATACCCTAAATACATTTAGTATGTCTAGATTCTGCTCAAGGGATGGCACAAACCCAGCAGTAGTGCTATCATTATGAAACATGCCAAATTATAGTGTTCTAAGGACTAAAGTAGGCCATACTGAATTTAATGCAGAGAAACTGAAGGTTAACTTGCTGGGGGAAAACCCAAATCATGCTAGGAACGGCAGAAGAAGTTGGAAGCAACTGAAGCAGTGTTACAGAGCAAGCATGTGTGCCAAGGGGAGGACACAAGCAAGGCTGGTTCAGAAAGTCAGAGGCCAGGAAGAATGGGACTAGGTAAGGGTGTGTAATAAAGACAGCCCAAGGCAAGTGGTTCTGCATTAGCGCAGAGAACAATGCCTGGATTATAGAACCTCACTTCTCTGTGTGCTGGCTGCATAGTGTCCAGCAAGACCTGAGGGCTTAGAGAGGCACAGTAGAACAAGGCTCTACTTTAAAAGCTAGATTATGAAGTCATGTATTCTAGATCAAATTCCCAACCTACTCACTGGATTATGAATGTATTCCAGTATCTAAGTTTCCCTACTTACTAAATCATGGCTCTACAAAATATACAAAATGTATCTTAAAGTAGACAGTCATACCCTTCTGTTATATTTTTGGCCCTTAAAGAATAACTTTTGTCTCTAATTCACCTCCTGGTATTAAGAAGTTTTCAGAACAGTTTTCAGAACTGTTAAGAGAACAGTTTACATTTTGAAAAGATACCCAACTGTTAGTCACAGTTATTGGCAACTCCCATATGTGAGTCATATTACCTATTGGATAATAGTTTGAGAATCATTTGTTAATTCTGAAATATATGAGTTTAACATTTTTAAGGGTTGGTAAATGTATTTAATATAAGAAAAATGCAAGGAATTTTGTTGGTTAATTGATCATCATGGTAGTTTGTTATCAGTAAATATTGGCACACAATTTTCCACACAGGATTATTATCATACCTTTCATGTCTACGAGCTATGTAGAAGGAAAAGCTTTTTAGACAAGATTGAATCAATTCGATAATACATGTGAATATGGTTAGCAGAGTATTAGGAACAAGTAGGCACTTGATATTTTTCTTAGGGAAACTAAGTAAGATAGTGACTGGCTATCTCAAGTTATCCACTATGATTGAGATGGAGCCAGGGAGTGAATTTAGAATTCTTGTCATGAAATATATTGCTTTTTATTTACCATTTTTTGGACCAAGAAAAAGAGTTTTGCCTGTCTATAATTTTTCTCTTTGCAGTATTGATTAACATGATGACTATAAAATGGGACATACAATATGGCCACAGTTTTGCTATTAAGTGATAGTCATGCCTTAGCAACAGTGAAGTCTTGTCTACCATGAGCCCCAGTCAATGTATTTACCATTTCTGAGCCTCAGTTTTCTCATCAGTGAAGTAGGTTGACTATCACCTGCCTCATAAGACTGACCTCAGAGTTAAGACACACATACTGTGTCTAACAAAGGATTTGACCAATAATATCTCCTCCATAGAGGGAATTACAAATATTTCATTTTAAGAGAATCTAAATATTTTTGGCAATATTTTAGTCCATTCATTAGGAAGTTTTTGTCATTACGTGTCTATATGATATATTCAAGCTTGAGAATTTGGTTCATATTTTTAGCTTTCTTATTAGACAATTTTAATGGCTACATCCTTGAAAAATATATTAAAAAGATTTTTGTTGTATTTTCTATAAGCTTTCTTATAGCAAAGAACATTATTTTACACTATCCCTTAAAAGATCCAAATGAGAGTAGATATGGCTTCTGAAAGTCTTGGGTATTTTTAATCTTCTAAGTCTTCAACCAATTGTCATTTCATTAAGGTGCCCTGCCGAGATGTTCTTTCACATACCATCATTAAGATGAATTGTAGCTCTGCTCCATAATACACATATTACAAGCTCAGTCCACATGTGCTGAAATTATAACTGCAGACACGATTCCAGTTCCCGGAGAGCAGTGCAGAGTCACAGCTGCTGTTTCAGGCACGTTTGCTGTCAGTTTCAAGTTAGAAACCACCTTTCTAATGAAAAGAACAAAAGCTCAAAATAAGAATAAAGGTATTGGCTCTTTGGCAAAAACCAAGGATTGCAGTGAATATCAAAGATTATTTTTTTTTAATTTCTTTTATCATGGAAAAATATACATAAAGTACAATGTAGCAATATACTCTTATTTTAATCATTTGTAAGTGTACAATTCAGTGGCATTAAAAACATTCACAATGCTGTGTAAGCATCACCAGTATTTATACCCATCACTTTTTCATTATCCCCAATATTATTTTCATTATCCCCAACTCTGTACCCAGGAACAAATCACTTTTCCTTCTCCCTGACCCCGGAGTCTGGTAACCTCTCTTCTACTTTCTGTCTCTGTGAATTTACCTGCTCTAGGTACCCCACATTCTAGTGGGATCATACAATATCAGCCCTTCCATGTCAAACTTATTTCATTAATCACACACCTGTGTAATAGCATACATCAAAATGCCATACCTTTTTATGGCTGAGTAGCATTCCACTGTTTTTATATACCACATTTTGTTTATTCCATCATCTGTTGATAGACCCTGGGTTGTTTCTATGAACATTAGTATACAGATATCTGTTCAAGTTGCTGCTTTCAATTCTTTTCGGTATAAAACTTGAAGTGGCATTACTGGGTGACATCATAGTTCTGTGTTTAACTTTTTGAGGAAACATCAAACTGTTTCTCACAATGGCAGCATGATTTTACATTTTTATCAACAGTGCACAAGGATTCCAATTTCTTCACATCCCCACTGGTACTTGTTATTTTCTAGTTTTTGTTATTACTATTGTTATTCTTGTCATCCTAGTAGGTATGAAATGGTATCTCACTGTGATTGTGATTTGCATTTTCCTAATGACTAATGGAGAAGACTCTTGAGAGTCCCTTGGACTGCAAGGAGATCCAACCAGTCCATTCTAAAGGAGATCAGTCCTGTGTGTTCATTGGAAGGACTGATGCTAAAGCTGAAACTCCAGTACTTTGGCCACCTCATGCGAAGAACTGACTCATTGGAAAAGACTCTGATGCTGGGAGGGATTAGGGGCAGGAGGAGAAGGGGACGACAGAAGATGAGATGGCTGGATGGCATCACCGATTCGATGGACATGAGTTTGAGTGAACTCTGGGAGTTGGTAATGGACAGGGAGGCCTGGCGTTCTGCAATTCATGGGGTCGCAAAGAGTTGGACATGACTGAGCGACTGAACTGAACTGAACTGAATGACTAATAATGCTGAGCATCCTCTTTTGTACTTATTGGTTGTTTGTATATCTTCTTTGGAAAGACATCTATTCAGATCCTTTGGCTATTTTTTCATGTTTCTCTATTTTTATTGATTCTCTGAAGCACAGAAAATCCAAGTGATTAACCCAACAATACTCAGTAGATGGCAAAGATAAGACATAACCCCCTTCTTCTGACTCTGGGCCCAGTTCTCTTTCCTCTGGAATCTGTAGTCAGGAAACTGCCCTTGAGTCACAGGTGGTTCACAGAAGTACATCAGAGATTCTTCAGTGAATTTGGCTCAACAGAATCCCTTCAACTTATCCTTTGGAGCTGACATTTTACTGTGGCTAGTTTCTGTGGGTCACCTTTGACTGTTTTTAAATGGGGTTGTTTGTTTTGTTGTTGCTAAATTGTAGGAGTTCTTTATATATTCTAAATATTAATTCCTTATCAGATACATAATTTGCAAATATTTTCTCCTATTCTGTTGGTTGTTTTTCCACTTTCTTGTTAGTGTCTGTTAATACATAAAAGTTCTTATATTTAATGAACTCTAGTTCATCTTGTTGCCTGTGTTTTGGAATCATAGCAGAATTTACTTTTTAAAATTTCAATAGAACCTTAACACTGACTTACAAAAATTATTTTTACAACTTGTCTTCTGTCTTCTGGTATCTGTTGCCATAAAAAATGTTTTCCTGGTTTGCAGGGTGCCACTAATCCTTTGTATTGCCAGCATGATGCTCACAATCACATACAGTAGGTTTGCTGTGTTGGCTATTTCTCCAGAAGCTAATATCATCTCATCCTTTCTGCCCTGTAAGGCAAGATGGGGCAAGACAAGGTAAAATGTGTCCATGATATTCAATATCTAGGCTCACAGGTAGGACTGGGTTTGTTGTTGTGACATACTCATATGCTAAGAACACAGTGCCTGAGCAGCCTATGCTTAGTCTTGCCATTATTCCTTCATTCTCAGAGATGAACTCTATTTACCATTCATTTAGCCAAAGGAAGACCTGACCCAAAAACCAGTGTTGAAGACCTCTCTCCCACTGTACTAAATACTTATAAAGACTTCACTAAACTAAAGCTGATCTCAAAATATATGTGTCCAACTAATTCCTTGTTCCCAAATCCTTATTTTGTGCTGCCATACTTTTGGTCCAACAAGAGGAATAATAAACAGGAAGGGAAAGTAATCAAGATGCCAAGCTGAGAAGTACAAGTGCTCTAAGAGATGAGAAAAGGCAGTCCCAACCTAGAGATGGAAAATATCCAACAGTCTTTTGTGACCCAGGAATACCAGGCTCATCGACCAGTCTGTCCTTTGCTTGGAGGTTCTTACCAAATTCTGTTTCCAAAAAGATTTGGAATATTAAATGCCTTGGAACTTAGATTGAGGCTTCATCCAAAGATGAGAGATCAGAAAAGCAAAACATTATGTGAACGTGAATAAGTCAAAACTACCACACCTGTTGCTTACTCACTGACTGTAAAGGCTAGTAAACATCTCTAAGGTGTGTCGTAACTATGCTTTTAATCCTTTTTCTAATACAAATAAAACTGTCCAGCCACAAGCAGTGCATACAGTTAAAAATACACACTCAATGATTGTGAGGCAGTACAGTTGGCTTGAAAGATCTGAACCTCAAGAGGAAACAAAAAAATATCAGTGCAGCCATATTAGAGATATACAGAATAAGCTTTTCTGGGAAAAGTATGGTTAAGACCCAAGAAATAATCACCCTGAGAAATTATATGGACCTATGGAACACTAGGAAATCATGGCCAGCTCTGAGCTTTTTCTGTCAGGTGCTGTATGCATCTTAGCATCAGGACCTTTCCTGACTGCCCCCTGGGATGCTTCAGGGTCCCCCATTCTGCTCACCTACTACTATCCAAGCCATCGTGTCTTTGTCATATTTTCTGGAGTAGGAGTTGGCAAACATTTAAAGAACCATATGTTAACTATTTTAGCCTTTGGAGTCCAAGAGGCAAAATCCAGGATATTGTTTAGGAATCTATATATAACTATTTTACACTTAAAACTATTCAAAAACATGAAAACCATTCTTAGCCACACAGTTTGCTGAGCCCTGTCCTGGAGTACTGATGAATCAGTGTATTTAGGCTGTGGAAGAGCAGCGGGAACATGTCACCTGGGGTGTGTTTGTGTATTTGGGAACTCTTCATTGACACAGAATGTTAAGCTTTGTGTCCTTCTAAGGACACAATGTTAAATGATAAGCAAGGACATGACAAAACCATAACAAATTTCTCTTCCATAAAGGAGCACTGGCAGGCAGTTCTTTCTATCCCATTGTGAAAAGTGAAAGTGTGAAAGTGAAAGTTGCTCAATCATGTCCACTCTTTGCGGCCCCACGGACAGGTCCATGGAATTCTCTGGTCCAGAGTACTGGAGTGGTAGCCTTTTCGTTCTCCAGGGGATCTTCACAACCCAGGGATTGAACCCAGGTCTCCCACATTGCAGGCACATTCTTTACCAACTGAGCCATAAGGGAAGCCCAAGAATACTGGAGTGGTTCAGTTCAGTTCAGCTCAGTTCAGTTGCTCAGTTGTGTCCGACTCTTTGCAACCCCATGAATCACAGCATGCCAGGCCTCCCTGTCCATCACCATCTCCCGGAGTTCACTCAAACTCATGTCCATCGAGTCGGTGATGCCATCCAGCCGTCTCATCCTCTGTCGTCCCCTTCTCCTCCTGCCCCCAATCCCTCCCAGCATCAGAGTCTTTTCCAACTCTTTGCATGAGGTGGCCAAAGTACTGGAGTTTCAGCTTTAGCATCAGTCCTTCCAATGAACACCAGGACTGATCTCCTTTAGAATGGACTGATTGGATCTCCTTGCAGTCCAAGGGACTCTCAAGAGTCTTCTCCAACACCACAGTTCAAAATCATCAATTCTTCAGCGCTCAGCTTTCTTCACAGTCCAACTCTACATCCATACATGACCACTGGAAAAACCATGGCCTTGACTAGATGGACCTTTGTTGGCAAAGTAATGTCTCTGCTTTTGAATATGCTATGTAGATTGGTCATAACTTTCCTTCCAAGGAGTAAGCATCTTTTAATTTCATGGCTGCAGTCACCATCTGCAGTGATTTTGGAGCCCCCAGAAATGAAGTCTGACACTGTTTCCACTGTTTCCCCATCTAATTCCCATGAAGTGATGGGACCAGATGCCATGATCTTCGTTTTCTGAATGTTGAGCTTTAAGCCAACTTTTTCACTCTCCTCTTTCACTTTCCTCAAGAGGCTTTTTAGTTCCTCTTCACTTTCTGCCATAAGGGCTGT
>NW_011494847.1:562138-562561 GCF_000754665.1 Bison bison bison
TTTTTTTAGTTCTACCAGTTTATTGCTACCAACCCGTGACCCTCCACCCTCATGCACACATGCTCAGTCTTGTAACCCCATGGACTGCAGCCTGCCAGGCTCCTCTGTCCATGGACTTTTCCAGGCAAGAATACTGGAGTGGCTTGCCATTTCCTTCTCCACCATGTCCAGTTTTAACTGTTGCTTCCTGACCTGCATACAGATTTCTCAATAGGCAGGTCAGGTGGTCTGGTGTTTTCGTCTCTTTCAGAATTTTCCACAGTTTGTGGTAATCCACACAGTCAAAGGCTTTGGCAGTCAATAAAGCAGAAATAGATGTTTTTCTGGAACTCTCTTGCTTTTTCCATGATCCAGCAGATGTTGGCAATTTGATCTCTGGTTCCTCTACCTTTTCTAAAACCAGCTTGAACATCTGGAAGTTCA
>NW_011494847.1:562714-586413 GCF_000754665.1 Bison bison bison
CTTTGGCATTGCCTTTCTTTGGGACTGGAATGCAAACTGACCTTTTCCAGTCCTGTGGCCACTGCCGAGTTTTCCAAATTTGCTGGCATATTGAGTGCAGCACTTTCACAGCACTGGAGTGGTTACTAATGTCTATAGTTGCATGATGAAGACTGATCAGAAACAGCTGAAAGTTTCAGCCAGAGTCTGGGAAGCAAGACAGTTCTTCTTGCCATCTTGGCCTTATGAGAGTGCTGAGAAGTGAAAGTGACCATCTTGTTACTATGATCATGCTGGTGACTGACAAGCAAGAATGAATGAGATAATGTCTGTGAAGTGCTTTGAGCTCTTTAGAAGAAATTTTCTTTGTAATTAGAAAGTAATGCTGGATTATTATAGTTATTATGATTATCATCATTATTAAAGGTAGAGCCAGAAGACAGGGCCCCTCCAATGGGAAAAGTCATGAATAAAGCCCAGTAACTCATAAAGGAAGTGGTTCATGCATCAGTTATGAGCTTCCAGTTTGTAATTACAGTGTACTGGGTGGTTTTACATGTACCAGTTTGTTATTCATCCAGAACAACCTTTACATGTATAATAGCTCCCAATACACAGCAAACATAAATGAAACAGATGAAAGCTCTGTGTGACCACCAGGTTGCAAATTTGAAATTCAGTTACCTATTAAGGATTGTCTTTAAATTTGCACAAAAACATGGTAAAATTTGACAATGAGAAACCAGGGTTAAGGTAAGAAAAAATGTAAGTATGACTCTTACATGTGTGGACACGAGGATAACAAAAGGAACCATATATTCACTTCACTCTCCCATTATATTACACATTTATAAAGGCTTTACTTAAGTACTACTGATGCCAAAACATGAGTTCAACTTTACTCTCTTTGGTTCTGAAATGTTTTTTTTATTTTGCCACATCTCTGGTTCCACAGAGAGGAAGGAATGAAAACAAAGGGTAAAGAGTAATCAAAAATCACCCTGAGGGGTTTAGAGAATGCCTGTTTGCCAGTCCTTGATCCAAATCCAGATGGCCATTGGGACACTAGGGGATTTGTCCAGCAGCCAGCCTGTGCCCTTCTGTTGATACAGTTGTGCTCCTTAAACTCTGCTGTAAGCACATTCTGAATGTGGAATTTAAGCTGTGGTTTAGCTCAGAGATCTGAAGCTGGGAGACAAACCACATACTAAGAACATCAGACGCTATTGTCTCCCTGCTGCCTGAGAAGGGTGTTTTAGATTCAATTCAGTTCAGTCGCTCAGTTGTGTTTGATTCTTTGCAACCCCATGAACTGCAGCACTCCAGGCTTCCCTGTCCATCACCAATTCCTGAAGCTTGCTCAAACTCATGTCCATTGAGTTGGTGATGCCATCCAACCATCTCATCCTCTATCATCCCCTTCTCCTCCTGCCTTCAATCTTTCCCAGCATCAGGGTCTTTTCCAATGAGTCATTTCTTTGCATCATGTGGCCAAAGTATTGGAGCTTCAGATTCAGCATCAGTCCTTCCAATGATTATTCAGGACTGATTTCCTTTAGGATGGATGGACTGGCTGGATCTCCTTGCAGTCCAAGGGACCTTCAAGAGTCTTCTTCAACACCACAGTTCAAAGCATTCTTCAGCGCTCAGCTTTCTTTATGGCCCAGCTCTCACATCCATACATAACTACTGGAAAAACCATAGCTTTATCTATGGTGTTCTAGACCTTCTTTGTATGGAAAGAGCTGTTGTTTTTACCACTTTGACACTCTGAGTGACCAGTCTGAGGTCCTGTAATTTGACCTTTAACCCCATCCAGCATACAGCTATCCACATTTCCTTTTCAAGTTCATCATTCAGAATCCACAGATGGGAACCATGGTCTCTTACACGTAGTCACTGATAGAG
Source organism: Bison bison bison (assembly GCF_000754665.1). Lineage (NCBI taxonomy): Eukaryota > Metazoa > Chordata > Mammalia > Artiodactyla > Bovidae > Bison > Bison bison. Next base: position 564,602 of record NW_011494847.1, read on the forward strand.
GGATAGACATTGTTTAAGCCTGGTTAAAAGGTGCAAAACATGCCACCTCAAAATATGCCACTCTGGCTCAGGCTTACTTTTAGCTAAAGAAATTAAAAAACAGCAGATGCACAATGGGTACTCTAAGGAGAAGGAAGTAAAACCCCACATGGGAGATATACATCCTATGCCAGGAGGGCAGTAACATTCTTATCACCAAAAATGGGAAGTGGTAGTAGAAAATAATATGTACAAACAAGGCTTGTTAAACTAGCCCTTATTTTCCCAGTTAATTTTCTACCATTAACTGTCCTAACCCAAGCCCCTTTGCTTTGTCATGTTTTTATGGTTTACTTCTCTGTCCAATTCAGTATATAAACACTCAACTCTAACTTGGTCTTTGGGTCTTCCTTTCCTTAAGAGGGCTCTCATGTCATGTAAAACTTTTATTAAATAAATGTGTATGTTTTTCTCCTATTAATCTATCTTTTGTAACAGGAGTCCTAGCTAAGAATTTATCAGGGTAGACGGAAAGTTTAGTTTTATTCCCCTACACTGTTTTAGCAAACATTTTCTCAAAGGCTAATTAAAAAAAAAAAAAGGGTCTCATTCTTTTCCATTCAAAACAAACATATTTATTAAATCCTGGAAGAAAAGAAGTTTATATATATTCTACAAATTATATTACTGACCTTATTTAATAAGTGAAAGTCAATGAGAAAATTGGCAGAGCCTTTTAGACAATAAAATGTTAAAAAGCCAAGTATGTTTGAGGAGGAATCAGAAATTACATTTTAATCTTTCAACCCTTATATTTGTAAAGTGCCTTAGAGTTCACAAATGATGGCCACATGTCCACTCTCATTTAATATTTGCAGCACATGAGGTCTGTATTATTATCATTTCTATTTTTCTGCTAAAGGAACCAAGGTTCAGAGAGGCACACTGATCTATGTGAGATCATATATCCATTTAGTGTCAAAGCTGTGGAGAGAAATAGTTTGTTCCAATATCAAGTTCATACATTGAGAATTATGTTAGGATAGTTTGGCTATCCTAACAAAGGAGTTTGGCTCCTATAACAAAGGCCCAAGCAAGACAGAAATTTATTCCTTCCTAATTCAATCGTCTTTAAGTGTCTGGGCACAAATGGTCCCAGGCTGATAGAATAGTTCCACCATGCCTAGGACCCAGGCTCCATCTTCTTGTTGGTCCTCAGCTCGTGGCTTCCGTCTCACAGTCTAATTTGATCATTTTGTTCCTATTATCACATCTTAGTTCCAGCCAGCAGGAAGGGAAAGAGGAAGGGAGAAAGGGTCCTCTGTTTCACTCTAGGAGCACAGTCTGAAAGTTGTGAACTTCGCTCCTGCTCCCATTAGCCAGAACTTGAAAACACCTAATGGTGAGCAGCTTTGCACACAACAAAACCGGGCATTCTGTTAACAAAGGACAAAGTATGAAAAGCATGTCAGGGGACAACTAGCAAGCTTTGTTATTTTGAGTACCTATTGTGTTATGAACTATTTAAGATACTGGGATAAAGAAAAGAGAAAACTGTGGTTACTGCCTGTCAATTTAAGCCAGTCTTAGCTTTTTTCCCCCTCTGACTAGAAGATTTCTCACATCCCTAGCTAGGCAGGACAGTTTGACCCAGGCAGTCACTAATGGGAATAATGGTGCTCAAGCTCCACATCTTAATCTCAAGAATCTGTGAATGTCACCTAATATGGCAAAAGGGACTTTGCAGATGTGATTAAATGGAGGATTTTGAAATCGGTAGATTATTCTTAATTGTCTGGGTAGGCTCATGTAACCAGAAGTGTCCTTATAGAAGAGAGGCAAGAGATCAAAGTTAGTAAGAGAAGACAATGTGACTACAGAAGCAGAGATTGCAGTGATATACCACAAGCCAAGGAATGATGATAGTCTTTAGAAGCTGGTAGAGCCATGGAATTGATTCTCCCTGGACTCTATAAGGAATCAGACTTGCCAGCATTTTGATTTTAGCATTTTAAGACTAATTTTTAACTTATGACCTTCAGAACTGTAAGAGAAAAAATTTGTTTTAAGCCTCTAAGTTTGTGACAATTTGTTACAACAGGAGTAGGAAATAAATACACCAGGTGAATGTCAGCCCAGATGCCATTTATTTCTCATAAGAGCCAGATGCCAGGACTCAACTGTGTATGGTGGAACATCCCTGGCACCACCTTCCTTATAAATGACATGGAACACTTGGGAGCCTTTTCTCTCTTGAATTCTTTTGCTTTGACATTGGGAATAATGATCATAAGTCTTATATAAAACTGCAGGCCATCATGGCCTGGCAATCACTGCTCATTCATCCTTGGTTTAAACCATCTATGGAGTTCTGCTCTTTGCATTCCAATCATTTTGTAGTAAAAATACAAGGATCATTATAAAGCTGCAGTCTGTGTCTACCTTGCTTTCAGAGACAGGTGATTCATTTTTGGCAAGTAGTAGCTTACTCCTTGGAAGGAAAGTTCTGACCAACCTAGATAGCATATTCAAAAGCAGAGACATTACTTTGCCAACAAAGGTCTGTCTAGTCAAGGCTATGGTTTTTCCAGTGGTCATGTATGGATGTGAGAGTTGGACTGTGAAGAAAGCTGAGCGCTGAAGAATTGATGCTTTTGAACTGTGGTGTTGGAGAAGACTCTTGAAAGTCCCTTGGACTGCAAGGAGATCCAACCAGTCCATTCTAAAGGAGATCGGTCCTGGGTGTTCATTGGAAGGAGTGATGCTAAAACTGAAACTCCAATACTTTGGCCACCTCATGTGAAGAATTGACTCATTGGAAAAGACTCTGATGCTGGGAGGGATTGGGGGCAGGAGGAGAAGGGGATGACAGAGGATGAGATGGTGGATGGCATCACTGACTGGATGGACGTGAGTCTGAGCGAACTCCGGGAGTTGGTGATGGACAGGGAGGCCTGGCGTGCTACGATTCATGGGGTCGCAAAGAGTCAAACACGACTGAGCAACTGAACTGAACTGAACTCATATACTCTCAAAAAAAGAAAAAAACTTGGAGAAACTTAGCGGAATACAGGTGATTAGAGAAGTATGACCCACAGTAATCTAGTTGTCAGTACTACATTGAATTGCTGTGATCTTTGGCCACTGTCACAAGGAACAGTCTTGCTGCTGTCCTCCTTCTCACTTGAAAACACTGCATGATGAGTCAAGAATGGCCACAGGCTCCATCGGAAACAGGCAAATGAATGGGGTGTGGCTCGAATATGTCTAATGTGAATTCCTTAGGGCTGAATGGAATCATGCCCTGGATGAGCACAAGGCACTGTATGAACACAGCACCTGAACCAAAAAATTGAGAATTAATTTGTCCTTATGGAGAGAAGCCAAAATCAGATGCTTCATCTGTAGATGTTAGTCAGCTCTTCTTCACTGTCAGTTCTTAGGAAAAGAGAGGATATAAAAGATATACATATAATAGCAGGTATTTAAGAGAATACTCTTAAATATGTTGAGGCTGGATTTGGTTCAGGATGAATAAATTCTAATGACAAATATTTCTGTTATGTTTTGGAATGAACAAAGCATTTTTGTAGGTATCGATCTTGTGTCATTATTGCTATCACTCTGTGATCTTATTATTATCCTTCTGGTTACAGATAAGAACCTGAGATGCTGGTAGCTCATCTAAGTCTTGCTTAATTTTGACAGACCTGAACTCAAGTCTTCAAACTCTGAGTCGGGGTCCTTTCCACTGAAATATGAGGCCTCTGTAGTGACTCTGAAAGTGCTGCATTGGTAAAGGTATTTTCGTGCACTGTGAGAACTGCAGAATTGTACAGGATTTGGGGATTATTTTAGCTCTGCATGCGTGTGTCAGGGTAGAGCTAAGGAGTATGTTTGGATCAGCTGTTCTCAGACATGTTATCAATGTGAGGGCAATGCTGACTGTACGCAATTTTTCTGTCTTTCTCCCTTGACTCCAGTGCATCCATTATATACATCAGAGGGTATAGGGCTTCCCCTAGAACCTTTGAAGATAGTTGACGTTTATATGTTTAACAGTGACCCTAGAAGTCAACTATATTCCCCAGTGTTACGTAACCAGCATGTCCAAGGTTTCTTGAAGCTGTGCTGTTGTTGCTCACCTCCAATTTCTCAGTGTTCCTCCTTCTCACTGTCTAGGCCTGCTGGGTGGCCTGGCCAGCAGCCCTGCACAAAGGACTCACCCTATTCCAGGCACTTCAGAGTCTCAGTGAATATCTGCTGAGGGAATGAATGGGGTGAGATTTACATGAATGCCTTCAACTTTGATGCTCTGAGTCCCTCGACTAAAAGACAGTCTAGTGTTTTCTCACAGTGACTCTTCCCAAATATTTTTGTCAATCTCTTGTGATCCTTATATCTGCTTGTGAATCCATCTTCATAATTTTTGCTTCCTGCCATTGTACTAAAACCCAGATGCTCACTCACAAGCTGAACTCCACATCTGCTAATTGCTTTGTTGGTTCTGAGAGGGAAATTTACTTATTTTTGCACTGTCTTGATTCTCATAGTTTGTGCCAACCAGTGAGAGAGTGGGCATATTTTCTTTCTGTGTTATGATCAGCAAGATGTGTCCATAGGTCTCCAAAGTGTTACTGACCTTCCATTTCGTGTAAAAACTGTCAGCATGATTGGGTCAAGATGAGTTCCAGTATCTGGAGTCATTCATGTTCCATGATGCATAGGTTTTGTTATTTAAGGTCATCATGCTGGTATCTTTCCTGAATATGTTGGAAAATAATAAGTAGTCCTCACAACTATGCAAAAACTTAGGTTTGATACCATGAATGGTCTAAGTATGACTATAAAGATATATGCAGTTTCAGAGGTGTTGTCAAGAAAATTCTCTAGGATATTTCCTGGTGCTGTACCTCACAGTCCGTTCACACAGCTGAGATCCTTTGCTGGGTGCTGTTTATACACCCAGCAAAGGGTAGCTCTTTACACAGGATAGACACTGGAATGTCATCTCACACCCACACCATTGTTTTCTATGTAGTAGCCTTATATCTCCATGTATGTTGTCAACTCTTCTGAGGACTTAATATCTTGTTTTTCTGTTTTCCCAATGTCTGAGTATACAGGAGCTGATCATTAAATACTAGATACTATTTGATTCAGACATTTGCATATTATAATCAGGAAGCTCTAGCAAATGAACCGTCAGTTGTTAACCTGCTTTGGCTACATTCACACCCATCATTTAAGGATATTGCATACATGACATTTTTAGCTGTGTTAAACTAATCAATTGAATCATGAGCCAGACTGGAAGAGAAAAGAATGCAGCTGAAAATATCTTGTTCATCAACCCTTGGGAAAGGCTAGAATCATGACTGAACATATTGACTCTCCTTTGCCTTCCTCTCCCTATAGGCCAAGTCTCTTCTCATCCTTGTTGATTAATTCTGTATTTATCCTATTTCAGATGACAACCAGTCTCCATACCCATCTGTATTATCCCTGACCAAAGTCTTACCAGGTTTGAGGGAAACAAGACTCTAAGAAACTTGTTCAGCTTATTTTTATTTCATACACACAGCTTCTGTTCCTTACACAGGCGAGACCAGTATCATTCCCAGTCAGCGATGGGCACTGGGCTGCTCCTCACCAACCTGTTATGTTATATGCTTTCATCTTTCTATCACTGGTCTGTCTCCTTTTTCATTTAAAATGGACTTTATTTTTTAAATGACATACTTACAAAAAAGTGTGCAGATCTTAAATGTAAACTTTGATGGACTTTCAGAAAGTGAGTACATCAGTTAACCAATGTGTGGGTCAAGCAAGACTGTTATCAGCACATATGAATCACTCAAGCTAATCATTATCCATCTCTAAAGATAACCATATCTCACCATCCTGACATCTTGTACCATAGATAAATTCTTGTATTTTAAAACTTTATATATATATAAATGGAATTATAAAATAAGTATTTTGTGTGTCTGGCCTCTTTTGCTCAAAATTATGTTGTGAGATGGATCTGTGTTGTTGCATGCAACGATAACATGTTCATTCTCACGTTATATAGTATTCCACTGAATATATCTGTGACAATTCACTTTTTTCATTCTATTTTATCCATTGGATACTGCTGCTGTTGCTGCTAAGTCACTTCAGTCATGTCTGACTCTGTGCGACCCCATAGACGGCAGCCCACCAGGCTCCCCTGTCCCTGGGATTCTCCAGGCAAGAACACTGGAGTGGGTTGCCATTTCCTTCTCCAATGCATAAAAGTGAAAAGTGAAAGGGAAGTCGCTCAGTCGTGTCTGACCCTCAGCGACCCCATGGACTGCAGCCTTCCAGGCTCCTCCGTCCATGGGATTTGCCAGGCAGGAGTACTGGAGTGGGGAGCCATTGCCTTCTCCGCCATTTGATACTACAATTCATTTATTCATGTTCTCCTCTGAACACATTCATGTGTGTCTATTAAACATATGCATTCATGTGTTGGGTATATAACTAGGAGCAGAATTACTGTGTCTTAAGATTGTCAAAGGGCTTCCCTGGTAGCTCAGCTAGTAAAGAATCCATCTGCAATGCAGGAGACCCCCAGCTTGTTTCCTGGGTTGGGAAGATCCTCTGGAGAAGAGATAGGCTACCCACTCTGGTATTCTAGCATTGCAAAAGTCAGAGATAATGTTGTTTTTGCAGGGCAGGCCAGACTTACAGGAAATGTTCAAGGTGTTGTTTAATCAGAGTCCCAGTATTGCACAGGTAGGCCTATTACATTTGCAGTGTCTCACTGCAAAGTATATCGTCATCTCTGTAAGTGACATATGTTCAGTTCAGTTCAGTCGCTCAGTTGTGTCCAACTCTTAGTGACCCCATGAACTGCAGCACCCTAGGCCTCAGTGTCCATCACCAACTCCCGGAGTTCACCCAGACTCATGTCCATTGAGTTGGTGATGCCATCCAACCATCTCATCCTCTGTCGTCCCCTTCTCCTCCTGCCCTCAATCTTTCCCAACATAAGGGTCTTTTCAAATGAGTGAGTTCTTCGCATCAGGTGGCCAAAATACTGGAGTATTAGCTTCAACATCAGTCCTTCCAACGAACACCCAGGACTGATCTCCTTTAGGATGGACTGGTTGGATCTCCTTCCAGTCCAAGGGACTCTCAAGAGCCTTCTCTAACGCCACAGTTCAAAAGCATTAATTCTTCGGCACTCAGCTTTCTTTATAGTCCAACTTTCACATCCACACATGACTACTGGAAAGCCATAGCCTTAATAGATGGACCTTTTTTGGCAAAGTAATGTCTCTGCTTTTTAATATGCTGTCTAGGTTGGTCATAATTTTCCTTCCAAGGAGTAAGCGTCTTTTAATTTCATGGATGCAGTCACCATCTGCAGTGATTTTGGAGCCCCCCAAAATAAAGCCTGCCACTGATTCCACTGTTTCCCCATCTATTTGCCATGAAGTGATGGAACTGAAGAACTATGGACGGAGGTTCGTGACACTGTACAGGAGACAGGGATCAGGACCATCCTCTTGGGAAAGAAATGCAAAAAAGCAAAATGGCTGTCTGAGGAGGCCTTACAAATAGCTGTGAAAAGAAGAGAAGTGAAAAGCAAAGGAGAAAAGGAAAGATGTAAGCATCTGAATGCAGAGTTCCAAAGGATAGCAAGGAGAGATAAGAAAGCCTTCCTCAGTGATCAATGCAAAGAAATAGAGGAAAACAACAGAATGGGAAAGACTAGCGATCTCTTCAAGAAAATTAGAGATAACAAGGGAACATTTCATGCAAAGATGGGCTTGATAAAGGACAGAAATGGTATGGATCTAACAGAAGCAGAACATATTAAGAAGAGGTAGCAAAAATACACAGAAGAACTGTACAAAAAAGAGCTTCACAACCCAGATAATCACAATGGTGTGATCACTAACCTAGAGCCAGACATCCTGGAATGTGAAGTCAAGTGGGCCTTAAAAAGCATCACTATGAACAAAGCTAGTGGAGGTGATGGAATTCCAGTTGAGCTATTTCAAATCCTGAAAGATGATGCTATGAAAGTGCTGCACTCAATATGCCAGCAAATTTGGGAAACTCAGCAGTGGCCACAAGACTGGAAAGGTCAGTTTTCATCCCAATCCCAAAGAAAGGCAATGCCAAAGAATTCTCAAACTACCACATAATTGCACTCATCTCACATGCTAGTAAAGTAATGCTCAAAATTCTCCAAGCAAGGTTTCAGCAGTACATGAACCATAAACTTCCAGATGTTCAAGCTGATTTTAGAAAAGACAGAGGAACCAGGAACAAATTGCCAACATCCACTGAATCATCGAAAAAGCAAGACAGTTCCAGAGAAACACATATTTCTGCTTTATTGACTATGCCAAAGCCTTTGACTGTGTGGATCACAATAAACTGTGGGAAATTCTGAAAGAGATGGGAATACCAGACCACCTGACCTGTGTCTTGAGAAACCTATATGCAGATCAGGAAGCAACAGTTAGAACTCTACATGGAACAACAGACTGGTTCCAAACAGGAAAAGGAGTACGTCAAGGCTGTATATTGTCACCCTGCTTATTTCACTTATATGCAGAGTACATCATGAGAAACGCTAGGCTGGAAGAAGCACAAGCTGGAATCAAGATTGCTGGGAGAAATATCATTAACCTCAGATATGCAGATGACACCACCCTTTTGGCAGAAAGGGAGAGGAACAAAAAGCCTCTTGAGGAAAGTGAAAGAGGAGAGTGAAAAAGTTGGCTTCAAGCTCAACATTCAGAAAACGAAAATCACGGCATCTGGTCCCATCACTTCATGGGAAATAGATGGGGAAACGGGGGAAACAGTGTCAGATTTTGTTATTTGGGGCTCCAAAATCACTGCAGATGGTGACTACAGCCGTGAAATTAAAAGACACTTACTCCTTAGAAGGAAAGTTATGACCAAAGTAGACAGTATATTGAAAAGCAGAGATATTAGTTTGCCAACAAAAGTCTGTCTAGTCAAGGCTATGGTTTTTCCAGTGGTCAGGTATGGATGTGAGAGTTGGACTGTGAAGAAAGCTGAGCGCCGAAGAATTGATGCTTTTGAACTGTGGTGTTGAAGACTCTTGAGAGTCCCTTGGACTGCAAGGAGATCCAGTCAGTCCATTCTAAAGGAGATCAGTCCTGAGTGTTCATTGGAAGGACTGATGTTGAAGCTGAAACTCCAATACTTTGGCCACCTCATGCGAAGAGTTGATTCATTGTAAAAGACCCTGATGCTGGGAGGGATTGGGGGCAGGAGGCAAAGGGGACAACAGAGGATGAGATGGCTGTATGGCATCACCAACTCGATGGACATGAGTCTGAGTGAACTCTGGGAGTTGGTGATGGACAGGGAGGCCTGGCGTGCTGTGATTCATGGGGTCACGAAGAGTCGGACAGGACTGAGAGACTGAACTGAACTGAACTGATGCGACCAGATGCCATGATCTTCGTTTTCTGAATGTTTAGCTTTAAGTCAACTTTTTCACTCTCCTCTTTCACTTTCATCAAGAGGTTCTTTAGTTTTTCTTCACTTTCTGCCTTAAGAGTAATGTCATCTGCATCTCTGAGGTTATTGATTTTTCTCCCAGCAATCTTGATTCCAGCTATGCTTTTTCCAGTCCAGCATTTCTCATGATGTACTTTGCATATAAGTTAAATAAGCAAGGTGACAATATACAGGCTTGATGTACTCCTTTTCCTGTTTGGAACAAGTCTGTTGTTCCACGTCCAGTTCTAACTGTTGCTTGCTGACCTGCATACAGGTTTCTGAAGCGGCAGGTCAGGTGGTCTGGTATTCCCATCTCTTTCAGAATTTTCCACAGTTTGTCGTGATTCATATAGCCAAAGGCTTTGGAATAGTCAATAAAGCAGAAATAGATGTTTTTCTGGAGCTCTCTTGCTTTTTCGATGATCCTGTGGATGTTGGCAATTTATCTCTGGTTCTTCTGCCTATTCTAAAACCAGTTTGAACATTGGAAGTTCAAGGTTCACGTATTGCTGAAGGCTGACTTGGAGAATTTGAGCATTACTTAACTAGCATGTGAGATGAGTGCAACTGTGCTGTAGTTTGAGCATTCTTTGGCATTGCCTTTCTTTGGGATTAGAATGAAAACGGACCTTTTCCAGTTGTGTGGCCACTGCTGAGATTTCCAAATTTGTTGGCATGTACTTATTCATTATGATAGCAGGACAAAGGGTTAGTTATGCTTTTAAAGAAATGTACGTATTCAGCTCAGGTTATACTGCCAAATAGTTTTTCAGAGTGATTGTATCAATTTTCATTTCCACCAGAAGTGTACATTAATTTCAGTTGCTCTGCACTATTACTACTCTAGATGTTGTGTGTGTTTATTGCAGATATGGTGTGCATTCCTCTGCTTTCCTGTGGCCACTTGGTAGTCTTTCATTTAGTACCATTCAGTCTCACCCATCTTTATGTTGGATTGTTTGCTTTTAGTTGTTATTTTTTAAGAGTCCTTTGGGCTTCCTGATGGCTCAGACGGTAAAGAATCTGCCCTCAATGCAGGAGGTCCGGGTTCGATCCCTGGGTCAGGAAGATCCCCTAGAGAAGGAAGTGGCAACTCACTCCAGTATTCTTTCCTGGAGAATCCCTATGGACAGAGAAGCTTGGCAGGCTATAGTCCATGGGGCTGCAAAGAATAGGACATGGCTGAATGACTCACACACAAGAGTCCTTTATGATGTGGATATGAATTCTTTGTTTGATATATGTAGTAAAAATAATCTCTTCCATTCTGGCTTGCCTTTCCTTTTCCTTCCCTTAACAGTGTCTTTTGATGACCAAAAGTTTTTAATTTTAATGTAATCCAATTTATTCATTTTTTTTCTTTTATGGTTAGTGTTTTTCTGTCCTGTTTAAGAAATGTTTGCCTATTCCAAGGTCATGACGTATGCTCCTAAGTTTTCTCCTAAAAGCTTTATTTTTTTACCTTTCACATTTAGATCTACAATCTATCTAGAATTGGATTTTGTCAATGGTGTAAGATAAAAGGTTCAGCATTCATTTCCAAATGGATATCAAATTGACCCAGCACCATGTACTGAAAAAAGTAATTATCATCCTTTCCCCATTCCACTGTAGTGTCATCTTTGTCAAACAGCAGGTGACCCCCTGTGTTTGAATCTGTTTCTGAATTGTAGTCTGTTCATAGGTTTATAGTCTGTTTTTGCAGTCTATCTGGAGTGAGTTGCCATATACTTCTCCAGGGGATCTTCCTGGCCCAGGAATAGAACCTGGATCTCCTGCATTGTGGGCCAATTCTTTACCATCTGAGCCATCAGGAAACCCAGAGACTCTTAAAAAATAAGAACTAAAAGCAAACAATCTAACATAAAGGTGGGTGAGACTGAATGGACCTAAACAAAAGATTACATAGTGGGCAATACCAACTTATAAGTCATTACTGTGTCTGGTAGTTTAGATCTTCAAGTTATGTTCTTCAAGATTGCATTGGCTATTCTAAACCCTCCACATTCTGCATACATTTTAGAATCAGCTTTTCAAATTACACACATAGACACACACACACACACACACACACACACCATGGCTGTGATAGCTGTTGAGATTGCATTGATTGTATAGATAAATTTTTTAGAATTTTGACATTATTATACTATTCAGTTTTCTAATCCATCAAAATGGTATTGATTTCCTTTTAGGTAGTCTTTAAATGCTCTTAATAATGTTTTGTAGTATTTAGTATAGAACTTTTAAATATCTCTTGATTTTCTACCAAGCTCTTGATATATTTTGTTCTTTTGTAGGTGAATGATTTTTAGTATTTTACTTTCTTTGTTTTTGTGGTTGGTGTACAGAAATATAATTGACTTTTGTTTGGATATAAATGACATTCCTTTTTTTATCTTTTCTGTGTCCTTATATTTAAGCTGAATTCTTGTAAGAATCTATTGTTATATTTTTAAAACCCAGTCTGACATCTGTGTGTATGTGTGTGTGTGATGGAGTTTTGAATCTTGCTTACTTTTGCTTGAACATTTCAGCACAGTATGTAAAACATACATAATTTTTTGATACGACTGTAAGTTAAGTAGAGACAATAATGGTACCTACTCCATAGGGGTTTTGTGAGAAATAAATTGCTAATTTTTAAAAACTTAGAGTATAGTTAATATTCAATAAGCTAGCAGTTATAATTTTTATTACAGATATATAATTTTCCCTAAATCTTTGCTCTTTCAAATAACAAGCCATGAACATCCCTGTGCTATTTGTAATATCATACTGTTACTGCCGCATGGTTCCACAGCTCTGTTATTACATGTGCATGTTTACAATTTACATATATAATTACAGCTTTTTTCTTTCTCCTATAAAATGTATCACTTTTATGAATTAGCCTAGAAAACTTCTATTTATATTAACAATGTCAAAAATGTCTTGGTACTTATGTGCCGCTCTCTGATTAGCTTATGTTTAATAAAAATCAATCTATTAACCATTTACTGAACGCTTATACATCACAGGCACCATAGAAAGGTTGTATCACATAAGTAGCAAATGTTGTCCAAGAATCAAGTGTCGTTTGGTTTGAATTCAAAGCCTATGGTCTTAAACATTATGCTTTGATTCTTCTAAGAGCAAATCTTTCTCATTTTATTCTTGCTGCAAGGGAAGATGGAAAAGTTAAGTGGCCTGCACACAGTCACAGAAGAGATGGCTTTCTAATCTTTAAGATTTAATTTTAAACTTCTTTTTCAAATTTAGTTTAGTTATTTTATAATGTTGTGTTAGTTTCTGCTGTACAGCAAAGTGGATCAGTTATATATATATATACATATATTCCTTCTGAATCACCACAGAGCGTTCAGTGCTGTTCCTGTGCTATACAGCAGGTTCTCATTAGTTATCTATTTTATACTTAGTAGGACTTCTATGGTGGCTCAGTTGGTAAAGAATCTGCCTGCAGTCCAGGAAACCAGGGTTCAATCCCTGGGTTGGGAAGTCCGTTAGAGAAGGAAATGGCAACCTACTCCAGTATTCTTGCCTGGAAAATCCCGTGGACAGAGGAGCCTAGGGGGATACAGTCCATGGGGCTGCAAGAGTTGGACACAACTTAGTGACTAAACTACCACCAGTGAATCCCAATCTCCCAGTTCATCCCGCCATCCCCTTCCCTCTTTGGTGTCCATATATTTGTTCTCTATGTCTGTGTCTCCATTTCTGCTTTATGAATAGGTTCATCTATGCCATTTTTTCTAGATTCCACATGTATGCATTAATGTATGATATGTTTTTCTAAGTCTGACTTACTTCACTCTGTATGACAGTCTCCATCCACATCTATGCATAATTTTGAACTTCTTAACAGCAGTAACTATGCCTCTGGCCTTCTTTCCACCTCCAAACCATAGACATGGAGAACACTTAATAAATGCCAACTCCCTGACTGACTAACTTATCTGACTACACAGTTTCTGCAAGACTATATCTCTAGATAACTCACATGTTATCCTCGAGCAAATACCTTGACATTTCTGCCATCTTTTAGTTTCTTAACAAAAAAGAACAAATCTGTGCCTGTGTTTATTAGTTAGAATGAAAACATAATATACATTTCCTAAGAATAAATCAGTTCATTAAATAAAAAGTCACATGACAGCATACCTCTAGCTGCTACTCCCTTACACAACTGAGGGTTTGCCTTCACCTAATAATGATCTAGTCTCTCTTGATAATCCTTCATATTCATTTCCACTGATAGGACAAAGCAAAGCCAGGACATCACCCCAGGAGTCTTATTACCACTCTTTATGGGTTTCTTTGTTTTATATCCAGGTTATCATCTCTGTTGGACAAATTGTTCTTCAATAACCTGCTCAGTCAGAAGGCTGAAGTAACTTAATTTGTTAATAACAAAAATCTTCCTCTTTCTCTTCCTCTGAATTTGTAGGGTTCCCCATTCTTATGACATAAACCTACTCACCATCACAAATGCCTTTTAACATTTTGAGCTATAGCATTTGCCTTCAAATAAGCTTTTTTAATCAGGTCAGAAGACATTATGCATCGCACATATAGCTGAAAAATAACATTCACCAGCTTCACGAAGGCTTGGCTATCGCATTATAAATTCCTGCAGTAGAGGAGGATGGTAATAGTAATGTCAAGTCCCACCCATTCTTTACCATCTAGAGAACACTTCATGTTTCTTGCTTGCTTATAATGATATTTTTAATTGTTGTGTCACTCAAATATAGCAGTTATTGATTTGGTATAAAAATACTTCATTATTCTGGAATACCTTTTCTATTTCAGAAGCATCCACAAAGATTGCTAATTTTTCTCTTGAGAAATAGAATGAAATTTCAATAGAGATATTATTTGACACAGGTATGTTATTCCTCCTTTATAGTTTTCCATAAAAAAACAACAGAGAATCATGCCCTTTTTCATCCAACACAGTTCTGATAGGTAGAAGTGAAAGTATTTGCTCATCATTAAGAATTCATCTATCACTTTTTAGAAATAAATGAATGGTTACACTTATATTAAAGAGCAGAGCTTTATCATTAGACTAACTACCCAATTCAAACTTCCTTGATTCAGGTATTTAACTCATAATTTGATGAAGTGAAAGAACACTGGAATGAAAGGTAAATGCCTGAGATCAAGACTTGACTTTTACTGTCAACTTGGTGTTGACTTTGGGAAGTTACTCAATCTCTTTCTGCATCCTCACCTGTAAAGTGAAATAATTAAAATACTGAAGTCCCTTTTAGTTGTTAGAGTCCATACACTATTCATAATAAAGAAGTAATTCCTACAAAATCTTAGAATTTAGATTTCTGTCTTTTAAATGTTTGACTGTTTGTAACCTCAGAAAGTAATTGTATAACTGATATCCCACTAACTGTTGCCATTACCAGGATTAAGAAGTATAACATGTTTGTTTACCAAAGCAATTCTACTTAGTGGTACTTCTTAAATTTTTGCCTTTACACTAATAAGTTATATTTTCCATTTAAACCTTAACAATGTATATATAATCAAGAGTTATTAAACATTCACTCAACAAACACAAGTTTAGGTGTTGAAAAAATTAGATCTGTAAAATCAATTTGACCCAAATTTTAAAATCAAGCATGAATTATCTGTTTATCATCTGTTTATCTACGTACTGTATTGTGCTTGTATATTTAAGTTTTGTTGTATTTTAGTGAAGATTATAGACACTTTTGTCATTTGATTTACCCACCATTTGAGATAAAATTGATTCCATTGTTATTTTCTTCACGGGTCCATCCTTTCCACTGTGGAGTAGAGAGAATAGGATCATCAGGGAACCTAAGTGCAGTCTCAGCAATTCACTAACCAAAGGCAATTTACTTATAGCCCACTTGACTGAATTATCAGGAGAGTGAATAAGATAAATGAATGCATTTTGTAAAGTGTAACATGCTAAACAAACGCAAAATGGCATAATATGATAGTGAATTCCTCACTCAAGCTATTAATTCTTTCACACACACTCAGGAGATATTATGCATACCTGGTACATGGCAGGCACTGTTCTCAGCATTGGCAATAGCAGTCAAAAGGCAGACAACAAGGAAAGTCTGAGAAACTGTCACAGCAGAAAGGAGCCCAAGTAAACATAATTAATAAACGTAACATATTGTTACATTTATTGGATGGGATGGGATTCTTAAAAAGGATATTAGGTGAAAATTAAGAAAGTCTGAATAAATAATAAACTTTAGTTAATAGTAGTATGCCAATATGGGTTCATTAATTACAACAAATGTATTATACTATTATCAGTTCAGTCACTCAGTTGTGTCCAACTCTTTGCAACCCCATGGACTGCAGGATGCCAGGCTTCCCTGTCTACTACCAACTCCAGGAGCATGCTCAAACTCATGTCCATTGAGTTGGTGATGCCATCCAACCATCTCATCCTTTGTTGTCCCCTTCTCCTCCTGCTTTCAATCTTTCCTGACATCAGGGTCTTTCCCAATAAGTCAGTTCTGCACATCATGTGGCCAAAATATTGGAGCTTCAGCAAAGACTCTAAGGCAGGGACCAACTTCAAATGTTTGAGAAACAGAAATAATTTGTGAGGTCAGTGTGTCATGAGCACTGGCAAAGGTAAGGTGTGGCAAAGGTAGGTCTTCCTTCAGAGAAGGAAGACTTGAGTTCTCCAGAAAGCTACAGAATGTACTAGAGTACGTTTTTTACTGCAGGGCAACATGTGGAATCTTAGTGCCCTAACTAGGGATCAAACCCATGCCCCCTTCCATGGAAGTGTGAAGTCTCAACCACTGGACCACCAGGGGCGTGCACAGGAAAGTCCCCCTGACTAGAATTTTGGAGTAGGATAGACTCAGGATGTTATTCACATGAAATGGTGCAGCTACTCTGCCCTAAAAAGATTTAGAGTAAATCCTGGGGGCCAGCTGCTCTATACAGGTTAATAACAGCTTCATGACACCTACATGCTACTTCCTGAAGTCTTATTTGGAGGAAGCTGGACTTCAAAGGAGAAATCATAACCAACATGTTTTCATCATTAGCTAAAAGCCAGTTTCATTTGTGCAAGTACCAGAGAAGAAGCTTCAAAGTTCTGCATATCACCCACTGGCTTCCAAGGATCCTTGAATCATCTGGTCCATCAACCACAATGGTGTCCTACTCCCTCCATCCCCTCACCCTGCCCAGCACAGAATTAAGCATGTTTTCAAGAAAGGCAGAGGCTTCCCTGGTGGCTCAGACGGTAAAGAATCTGCCTGCAATTCAGAAAACCCGGGTTTGATCCCTGGATCTGGAAGGTACCTGGAGAAGGGAATGGCTACCCACTCCAGGATTCTTGCCTGAAGAATCCCATGGACAGAGGAGTCTGGTGGGGTTGTGTAGTATGTAGAATTTTTTGCTCTTTCCTAAAGTCCATGGGGTCACAAAGAGTCGGACAGAATTTCGCTTTTTCAAGAAATGCAATATCGCAGCAGCCTTTTGGCATTGCCCTTGCCTCAGCTCATTGCCCTAGCCTATGAGAACTAACACCCCAAACCCTGCCTTGGCCATCACGCAGATGCTTTTCACTTCTTTAAATCAAATTCGGATGATTCAGCATCAAAGAGAAAAGGAAGTTGGAGAGAGTAGCAAGAGCACTACCCTGGGAGTCAAGAAAACACAATTCAAGTTCAGATGCTGCTGCTTTCAGATCCTTAATTCCCTGATGTGTACAATTAGAACAGAAGTCTTGCCCTGCTGTTCTGATAAAGTGTGGTGGGAATCAAGTCGCTCTTATCTGTGGAAGGTGCTTTGTGAACCTAGGCTGCTGAATATAAATGGAAAGGGGGAGAAATGGAGTCGCTTCAAATTAGTGTGTTTTAATTGATCATCGATTATGGAAAGAGCACTGAAGAAGCATGGCGGTGGAGTGGGAGTGTGAAAAATAAACCCTTTGCCCTTAAAGAGCTAGGAGTTATATTAGAGTGGAGATCCATGCATTCAGGGGCCACCATACTACACAACTGTAGTGGGTGCCATTTACATTGTGGTCTAAGCATGTATTCGGAAGAACTAAGTAATAATGTAAGTTAACATCAATTAAAGAAGTAATAAGTACTGTTAGGAGCTCAGTGACTGGAGGCAATGAAAAAGAAAGATAAATAGAAGGGATGGGGCTTCAGCTAGTTGGTAGAAGAGGAAATATTCTCATGGGAAAGAGACTAGAGACAAAAGACCTTTAGTAAAATTAAGAATATAAAAATCATTGAGATGTTTTCATCAGGACTAAAAGAGAATTAGGCGACTTTTTTGCTCTTTCCTTAAATTTCTGCTCAAAATATGGGAATAGTTTAGGGACTTAAAATGTCATTGCGGTTGTTCATTCCCTAAGTCATGTTTGATTCTTTGCAGCCTCCTGAACTGTGGCACACCAGGCTTCCCTGTCCTTCACTATCTCCCAGAGTTTATGCAAACTCAAGTCCATCAAGTCAGTGATGCCATCCAACTATGTCATCCTTTGTCGCCCCTTTCTCCTCTTGCCCTCAGTCTTTCACAGCATCAGGGTCTTACCTAGTGAGTCGGCTATTTGCATCAGGTGGCCAAAGTATTGGAGCTTCACCTTCAGCATCAGTCCTTCCAAAGAACAGTCAGAGTTGATTTTGTTTAGGATTGACTGGTTTGATCTCCTTGCTGTCCAAGGGACTCTCAAGAGTCTTCTCCAGCACCATAGTTTGAAAGTGTCAGTTCTTTGGCACTCAGCCTTCTTTATGGTCCAACTTTCACATCCATAAACGACTACTGGAAAAACCATAGCTTTGACTTTACAGACCTTTGTCAGCAAAGTGATATCTCTGCTTTTTAATATGCTGTTTAGGTTTGTCATAGCTTTTCTTCCAAGGAGCGAGCATCTTTTAATATTGTATCACTCACCTTTTCTTTTTCAATTCAAGCACAGCTCTAAGTATATGTGGGAAAGGCCAAGAGAAGAATAACATGCCAACACCTAAAATCTTGGCATTGGTTTGTCTTTTTATTGACCTATGATCTCTTCACTCCTGGTCCTCATCCAGTGTTGAAGAGCAGACATAAATTTCTTTTAAAACCTGTGCACACACGCATTTGGGGTCTTACATCCTTATGTCCATGAAAAGCATTTTGCTCATCAATAAAATAATGACATTTAGGGCTTCTCTAGGTCCAACATTTCTTAACATTACAATACATTAGTGTTGAATTAAATAATTTAGTTAAATTTTAATTAAATTTGTAATTCTCAAAATTAAATTTTCTTCTAAGCGTGTTACCTGAAAGTGAAGTGAAAGTGAAATCTCAGTCGTGTCCAACTCTTTGTCACCCCATGGACTGTAGCCTGCCAGGCTCCTCCATCCATGAGATTTTCCAGGCAAGAATACTGGAGTGGGTTGCCATTTCCTTCTCCAAGCGTGTTACCTATATTTGAGTAAATAAATGAATGTAAAAGCTGTAAGTATTTCTGTAAAACTAGGTCAATCAAGGATGAATTTTCACTGTTGTCATTTTTTGTCCCCTTTTTATCATATGACGTTAGATTTTTTTTAAAAAATGCCTTCCAGTTTTATGGTTTTAATTTATTTTATTAATAACATCTGATTTGAAAATAACAGTGTCCCATATGAATTTTACAGAGAAATCTGCTTTCTTTCATCACAGCTTCTCTGTGTTGATAGGTTGGCTGGAAATTTCCCTTCTGATCAGTTTTGTATTACCCATAAGAGGAGAGGGAGGCAATGTACACCAACCAATATTCTGATGTTTTAAGGATAAAGATTTGGCAATGGAGTTTTGTCATCTCCTTTATCTTCCTCCTTGGAGTTTTCTGCAAAAGCTGAAGCTGTGACTTTTATTCAACACCTGCATCTTTAACAACCAGAGCAGTATAATTACCTTTCTTGAATATTCTATAGAATTGTCAAACAGCAATTTTCTTTTAGAAGACAGGCTTTAAAATAATGTCGTTTACATACAGAGTTTAACATCTCAAGCTAAAAATCTAATTACAAGAATCTGAAATTTACTGCATGTTTATAATTTAGTTGTTATAAAATTGCTAAATTAGGCACCTTTAACATATATTATGAGGCAGAAAAAATACATATAGTGAGATAAAATTAAATATTTTGGAATTTCATGAATATATGTTGATTTCTATTAATAACTATATTAAGACTACTTGGTATTTAATTGCATTTCTCTCGATTCAAGCTATTTGTGGAGAGAGGTGGCTTACAATGACATGACATCAATATCATTTCCTCGTTGTTAATGAAAACTACCAATATTTTAAAAAGGACTGCCATTGTACCTATGTATAGATGGCATATTCAAGCAAGCTGAGATCATTCTTTCAATGGACACACTACATAGTAATGCCAAAACTAAATATTAAGATTAGGATTTAGATAGGGTACTGCCATTTGATAGAAGTGACTCATGCCCAGACTGTATAAACACATCATTTTTGTCATCCTGATTTTATAATTTTTGAAGTGTAAATGGGATTGTCAACCATTGGAAGCAGCAGTACTTCAAAATTCTGCTACAATGTGAATGTTAAAGTGGAAAATTTAACCTAGCATCACATTATTTCTTTTTGGTACAAACTCTAAATTAATGTTATGAAATGTTATGAGCATACCAATAAAACTACTGCTTATAAAAATTAAACAGTATTTTTTATAATCTCCAAATTGTCACTCTGGCAATTCCTCTGTTGCCCCACATTATTCTCTGAATGTCTAGTCTGCTACGTTTTTCCTTGTGTGCTTCTATTTAGGATCTCTGTTCTTTATGCCAGTATGTGTCCAAAGATTCTGCAAATCTTTTGTATCTTTCTAAGCATGTTCTCTACGACAAAGCTATTCAGCCTGGAGTCTAATGTACAACCTTCCCAGGCTCTTCCTCAAAAGCACACTCTGCCATTCTAAACACACACACAACAGACAGATTTAAAAAAGAATTTTAATAGAGTCTCACATTGCATTGTTTTGAATTTCTATCATGTCTAGATAACTAGTGTTTGTTCATACTGTTACATTCTATAGAAATATAACTGTCATGTAAAATAATTTTTATTCTGTTTGTATCTTGGTCATATACAATATGATATTTGTGCCTGAAATCTTAAATATGCCAGTAGGAAGAATCACAAAATCTGAAGTTTTGGAAATGTATTCTTTGTGCTGTGATACTCAGTTTAAATCTTGACATTTCCAGTTAAGAAAATAATATTTGAAAAAGGAAATGATACTAAAAATATTCCACCTATTCATGAACAATTCTCAATAGCCATATTTTATTATGTAAGCATGTTGCAAACCCTGTTTCTCTCCTGTATTTCTAGGTCCTCTATAAAATATGCACATATGATGGTAGATACGTGTGTACATAGGTCGTGTATATTTCACACGCAAAACCCAGAAAGCAAGAGTAGTGTTTTCATTTTAACTTATATATGGACATAATGTCACCAAAGCAACAAACAATTCTCTCTCTTTTTTTTTTTTTAACTTCGCCTTCTCAAGTCACTGCTTTATATTTTATAGGGTTTCTCCCATACTATCTTAACTGGATTAGAGAATAAGGACAAGTTTTCTCCATTACAAAATTCTCATTTAATCCTTATCCACACTTAATTTATCAAATTAAATCAGACAAGATTGATTCCGGGGCTTTTCAAGCTGGACATCATGTGTAAAATCGGCAGACAACGGTTTGTAAAGGGTGCCCACCGTGACTTGTCATAGCATCTTGCCTCAGCTTCAGCTGCCCTCGCGTCGATCCAGGCGGGGTCAGGATGCTTCTTGGTGTTACACTGGGGGCTCTGCGGGGAAACAGAGCAGCTACACAGCCTCCAGCAGAGTTACTTATTACACCCGCGGCCCCCTTCACCTGCCCCAGCCATTCAAAATAACATCACACCATAAAATATTCATGAACCGCGCAGTGCTGCAGCCAGGGCTCGCTACTGCAGGTGGCTGTTACATCAGTAATTGCCCAATACTTCCCTCCACAGCGTAAAATTGTTTTCATTATGTGTCATGAACACAGAGCCAAGCAGAGCCCTCTTGAGTGGTTTCCCAAGGGCTGGAGGGAGGTGGTACTTAAACAGGCGCTTTTTGGCTTAGATTAAAAAAAAAAAAAGGAGAACCCAGTGAAAGCTCATCATTAACTCTCCTTCGAAGCGCAACAAAAAGCAGAAGCTCATGCAAAACTCCTATAAAGATTATCCTAAATGTCTCAGTTACGAGGAAGAGCTTTAGGGGCTT
>NW_011494847.1:586513-617871 GCF_000754665.1 Bison bison bison
TAGGATACTTCAAGCTGCTTCAGCAGAGAAGAGAATAACTTTCCACCTGACTGAAGTTCCCATGGAGTACGGAGCTGGGGGATAAGCAGGTTTCAGCAATAAACTCCTGCATTGTGAGGCAATAATGCCCAGCCAGGTCTCCCCATTTTGATTCAAGGGTGTCTTTTTCTTTCCCCCCTGTGGAGGACTAATCACAGCTCCACTTTGTTTAATTGCAGCAAAGAGAGAAATGTGTTTAAGAAGTCATTCTGGACCCCTTTAAATGAATGCTGGGGTTCTTCAAGGACAACAAACAGGATGCATAATAAATAAGATTTAATTTTCAGATCAAAATAGGCCAAGTTAAAGATTTTTAGTGACTGATCTAGGAGAAATGCAGCTGAAAAGAGAATGGAAAGTTGCGGGGGAGTAAGGTCGGGGGAGCAACAAGTGGGATTAAAGTCTTGGTTTTCATGTAGCACAAGCTACTTCTGCATGGGGGGAGGGTCCTTACAGGAATAAAATCTTTACAGAATTGGGAATTACTAGCTTTCCCTTACATTGTGATTCTGATTTAGAAAGAAGGAAGGGAAGAAAAAAGAAAGAAAGGAGAGAGTAAAGAAGGGAGAAGAAAGAAAGAGGAAAGGAAAATTCTTGATTCTTCTTATAAGCGATGTCAGATCTTTATAATTGACAGAGACTTTCCCGCCCTCGTTTTCTTGCTCTGGCCTAGCAAAGTCGGGTGCAGTGTGTGCCTTGTGATGGCTCCAGGGTCATGAACTCCGTGCGGGTGGGGGTAGGGTTGGGAGGAAAAGCATTTATCCATCACATGCTTTCTTTCTGAGTTTGACACAACTAAGTCACAGACCAAATGATTGGGAAGCACCCTTTTTCATCAGTTTAAAATCTGTATATTTCTTCCCATTCTGGCCTTCATAACCTCTCCTTAAAGGAAAGCTAACTATATCCTCATTGTTAAGATGTGTATTAGCTGACCTATATCACTGTCTTTAGAAACTGTTTAAAACTGTTTTGTTTTAAACAAAACCGTCTCCCAAACTGTTTTGGATGAGATGACAAAATCACTCAGTTATGCAGCTATCTTAAATGGTCTTATCCAACTTGAAAATGTGTAATATGAATTCCTCATGTTCAAATATGACCTGTACATTTCTGACTTCTTTTCTTTTCTTGAAAGGAGTTGTCATCCACTCACCTAGAGAGATATTTTAAATTAAAAAAAAAATTTAAGGGACACTTTTGGTAGTATTTTCTTTTACTAATGCAATATCCATTGATAACAAATTGACCATAGATAACTGTCAGTGTCATAAACTGAAGAAGGCAATGGGCGTAAAACCTCTCACGGGCATCTGCTGCAGGGGGTTTTCCTCCGGTTTAAATGGAAGATGTGAGGTTATTTAGCATCTTGCAAAAACAATATAGAGTGAGTGTGTGTGTGCATGCCCATGATATACTTATGCATCGTGAGCGATGGATCTCCTTTGCATCTGGTAACTGTAGACTTTTTCCCTCTGAATACAGCAAATGACTGTTTCAAAATGAAAACCCACTATGTGTTGGAATGCTGTATTATGCCTAGTCCTTTTTTGAGTGAGAGGCCGCTTTTAAAAGTTAGGTGTATCATTGCCAAAAAGAGGCTAAATAGTATTGTCAGCATTTTGAGAAGGAATAGGTCCTTTCTCCCCTTCCTTCTCAAACTCCTTTCTGGACAGCTGTTAGTGACTTACCGAACTTTTCATATGGATATGTATGTTAATGGCAGGCAATGAACTGGAGATGAAGAAGCCTAAACACAGGCCCGGCTCTTCAGTACACATCAAAAGCCCTCACAAAAGCAGCAGTAAAAGAGGCAGCGACGGCGGAGCCTTCACTTTTGTACCCTGAATTAGTTCTGCAAGCAATGAAACTGATCTTTTCTCCTTGCCAGAAAAGTCTGCTGATTTTTGTGAGTGCTCATTAGCACAAGAGGCATTTGTGAAGATAATTGACTGACGCTGATACTGCTGGCTGTCACAACAGTGCCAGCCAGCAGTGTATGTGCATTTTAATAGTTGTATTTTTTTTTCTTTCTTAGACTTCATGGTTTCTAAAAGATACCCGTCTTCCAATGGTTTACTCTTTTATCTGAAGCAGAAGATTTTTTAAATCTTTCCTTTGAAAACAGACAGCCAAACTGACTTTAAAAAATACTGTGTCTCTGCGCAGTACCTGCTGTGTACACGTGTGCAGGCTTTAAAAGGTCTCAGCTATTAAACACATACAACTGGACAGAAATTATGCAGAAAGAGACCCGAAGTATTTGATCAGATGAACATTCAGGTAATAGTGTATACCATAAGGATTCCTATAACACAAACTGTCATTCTGGAGGAATAATAAGTAACATGATATTCCACTATCATCACAAGTAACTACAATGACAATAAAATTTGAAACTTTTTTATGGCTTCCACTTTGGAGACATGTTCTCAAAATTAGAAAATTTCAGAAGAAGATATGGGGGCAGGGTAAGTGTTTTTGGAAGTCCTAATTTGCAATGCTTTGACGTAAGGCTCTCTTCTGTCCGATGGTACCATCAAGAATGGACTTCAAAGAATAAAACTGTAGATTTCAGGGGACAGTTGAGGCTATATGTTCATGATGTCAAGGAATTCAACATCAAACATGACATGAACATTCCTTTTCAATGAGTTCTTGATGACAATTTATAACACATTGTAGAATCCTGTATTACTTAGTTGACACATGCCTTTCTCTTTTCTAAAGGAACTTCTGAGACATTTACTTTAATTATACATTTGACTGTTCTTTATAGGGAATTTGTGTGTCATTGCAGCAAAACATAGATTTTACCATGTGTCTTGTCCCAAATGAATAGCAGTATGCTAAGTCTTCTGTAGTCTATACATATGTTAAGCCGTTTAAGGACTCTGTACATTGAAAATTCTCCGAATACCATTTTTCTAAAACATTTCAGAAGCCTGCCTAGTTGAAACATTTCACATAAAGAGTGTTATCTTTGAGAGAGGAGAAGTTATTTCCCCAAGTTAAGAATGACACAATGAGTTGAGTGAATGTAGGAGTCACTTCTATACTATAGCCACTTTAGAATGAAAATGAGTTGTCTGTCTGACCCTCCAGAGTGTATGTTCCTAGCAGCTCAGCTCACTGATAAGCCAGGTTGCTCTGAAAGGGCTCCAGAGGAGGGTTAAATATGTTGGTCATTTTGTTGGTTTTTTCACTGAATCTGTACCTTGATATGTTCTTGATTTCTCAAAATGTAGCCATTGTGTCAACATTTTCTGAAAAGTTAGCTATTGAATCCTTGATGCTTCACCTTAATGGGGTTATATATTTCACATCACAGTCAGATACCAAGTTAAAGCATATCAGGGAAAGAATCAAAATTGTTTTGGCATTGTTTTCTGCCATTTGGCTTTCCTTTCATGGTAATCTGATAAGGAGGAAGCTGGCCATCCTTCCGAAGGTGAATGGTGGGATGTGCTATCATGGGGTGTGTTTGCGGGTTGGGACCCTTCCATTTCTGTGCTGAAAAATGCAAAGAGGAGATTTGAATGACACATGGACATTTTCTTTACCAAAGTATCATATAAACTCATATTTGAGAAAAAAGTGCTCAGAGAATAATCCACATATGATGCAGAGAAGAAGCACTGTGTCCAAAAACAGATAAATACAAAAAAGAAGAAAATATCCACTTTTTAGGTTGTTATGCCTCCCTCTTCAGAGATACCGATGCTCAAATGGGGAAGTGAATCTGCCAGAAGTGCATGTTCTATCCCTGGGTTGGGAAGATCCCTGGAAAAGGAAATGAAAACCCACTCCAGTATTCTTGCCTGGGAAATCCCAAGGACAGAGAAGCCTAGTGGGCTCCAATCCATGAGGTTCCAAAAGAGTTGGACATGACCTAGCGACTAAACAGCAACAATGGGTATAATGTCTTTAATGATAACTAAATCCCTTTCAAATACCAAGACCTGGTTTCTCTTCAGATTGCATAAATTTTTCACCTTTTACAAATGCCAAATTTGTAACAAAAGGTAACAGAATTGCAATTCAAACCTACATAACATGAATGTTGCCTAGTCTTTGGTGGAAACTATTTTTGTAGAAGCTTATTTTAGACCACAATGAGACCCAGTGTCTACAATGAAATCATCTATGTTGGAGAAACATGGTGAAGGCTTATAATCTTTCTAATGTTGAATGATATAACTTTTACCACCAATCTTCTAAATGAGTTTGTCGTTATCATCTATTTTTGTTAAGTGTTTATTCATTTAATAGATAGGAATGCATATATAATAGAATATATTTATGTATTTTTAATGAAGAAAGAGAGGACTGACCAATTAAGAGAAGTCAGATATGGAGGAGATCACTAATCTGATCATTAGAACATATTTGCTGATAGATGAAATATGGGAGTCTTCAAAAATGGCCAAGTAAGCAATGCATCTGAATATATTTTTAAGAAGTGAATATATTCTGGGAAAGATATATGTTTGGTGAATTCATACAAGCTAAATCATAACATAAATACACAAAGAGAACCTACTATGTAGGATTTGCAAACCCCCAGCCTAGGAGAGTTGGAGAAGGCAATGGCACCCCACTCCAGTACTCTTGCTTGGAAAATCCCATGGACAGAGGAGCCTGTTAGGCTGCAATCCATGGGGTCGCTAAGAGTCGGGCATGACTGAACGACTTCACTTTCACTTTTCACTTTCATGCATTGGAGAAGGAAATGGCAACCCACTCCAGTGTTCTTGCCTGGAGAATCCCAGGGGCAGGGGAGCCTGGTGGGCTGCCGTCTGTGGGGTCGCACAGAGTCGGACATGACTGAAGTGACTTAGCATTAGCCTAGGAGAGTAGAACAGCAACATCAATGAAAAATATATATTGCATCTAGAAGCTACAGCCTCTTCTAATTCACTTAGGAACAAAGAACCCAGTAGTCCAAGATTTTCTGAGTTATCAAGAAGAGTCAGAAATCTGAATTAATTTTATGAGAAATCACCCTATTTTAATCTCTTGGCAACTAATTTTTAAACATTCATATAAAACATGCTTATGGGGGCTGAATTCTGCCTACTGATATGTAGTTTGCAGCTTCTGATTTAAAGAAGTCTTAGAGATGAATCTTTTCATGTAAATGAGATTCTATGAAGAAAATAAATATATAAAAAATTTTAGTAGATATTTTAGAAATAAATATTTCTTACAAAGGAATATTTCTGTACCAGTATTACAGTGTTTTTATGTTCTACTAGGTGCTATATACCTATTTAAACATCTTGATGGTTCTCATAGAAATCACAATTAATGTTGATGGAGTAGAATTCAAGTAGAATATGGTAGAGATGATGTTTAAGACAGAAATCATTAGAATTTACTCCATTATTTCACAATGTTTTAATCCAAATAATTGGAATGTAAAAAGCCTTTGTGATCAGTCATTTAATTTTCCAAATCATAGTCTACAAAATCATATAGTTCTTTCTACCACTAGCAAGCTATCGGTGAATATGTCACAATCCCTGACCTCAACACTGTGACAAACTCCAGATGAGCATGCATGTACACGTGTGGGGGTTATGTTTGTATGTAGGTATTCTACCATTTTGCTATTCACAGCATGGTCCCTGGGAGCTTGTTAGAAATGCAATATACTAGGACCCACCCTAGACCTCCCTGCAGCTTAATAAGATCCCTAGGTGGTGTTTATGCACAATGAAGTTTGACAAGCCTTGCTATAGCAAGAATTGTAACAAAGAGCCAACCACTGAAGAGAGAGGTCACTACCAGCTGTGGGGCCTCAAGAAAATGTCAAAGAGAAGGTTGACCTTGAGTTAAGAAATGAAAAGTGATAAAAGCCCGAGAAATGCCCTGTCTTATGTAAATTCATAGAACAATGGGGACATTCGATTTACAGTTGCTCTCAACTCCAAATCTGGCCACCCATTTGAGCTATCTGCCAGGAATTCTCCCATTGACCCTACCCCTTTCTCCTGTGGTATCAGTAGATCAGACCAGACAACGATAGTTTAACTTTTCACTCCCCAAAAGGGATTTGGTCATTTGACTTAGTTAGCCAGCTGATAGCATCAATAGATGTTTTAAAATGCCACAGAGTGCACAGTATATATCAAGCTTACAGACACATGAGTATATTCCAGACCTATAAAATTTTCAGTAATGTTAAAATGGATCTGATTTAAATCATAGACTTTAGAATGTAATTGCTGCTGCTGCTGCTAGAGATTATCTATACTAGTGACTTCCTAACTTATTTTTCTTTGTGTGTTTGTATTTGTGTGTACATATACATATATAGTCTTCCTCTACTTATGATGGGTTTATGTCCCAATAAACACATCCTAAGTTGAAAATATCATAAGTGCATTTAATTCCCCTAACCTACCAAACATCATAGCTTAGCCTAGCCTACCTTGAACATGCTCAGAATACTTCCATTCAGCCTGTGGTCAGGCAAAATCATGTAACATGAAGCCCATTTTAAAACCTGTTGAATACTGTCCTGAAACTGAAAAACAGAATGGTTGTGTAGGTACAGGATGGTTGTAAGTGTATAAGCTGCTTACCCTTGTGATCACATGGATGACTGGGAGTTCAGGGTCATTGCTGCTATCCAGCATCATGAGAGAGTATTATACTGCATATCGCCTAGCTCTGGAAACACTCAAGATTCAAATTTCAGTTTCTGATAAATGTGTATCACTTTTGCACCATAGTAAAGTTGCAGAATTCTAAGTTGAATCATCAGAAATCAGGGAATATCTGTAATATATGTATTTATATGATATATATATACAAATATTGTACTAGAATATGTGTTCCACCTTGACAAGAGCTTTTATTTGTCTTGTTCAACTGATTTTAGTGTCATTAAATAGACATTGAATATTTGTTGAGTATAAATGTTTATTGCCACAAAATAACATGAATCCTTATTATATGTGGAGTACTCTCTTTTGTATCTTGCTCTGTTTCATTAGAAAGTAGTGATAGTGGGCTATGAAGCATCACAAGCACATACTGGTCTGGGCTCTAGAGCCGTGTACCACAGATTCGGTTAGAAAGGGAAGGGAACTTGTAATTAGAGAAGCTCATTTTTATCTGTTGGAATTCCTGTAAGATCTCACCAGAAAAAAAAAAAAAAAATTCCAATATTGAAAAAGAAGAGGCCTAAAAACTATTATTCAAAGTCAAGTTAAGAAAGACTAAATTAATGCATTGTCTTGTTTTTCTACATGAAGCTAGGAAGGGCTGAAAAGGCAAGGGGCATGCCTCAGGTTTGACAAAAGAGTTCCCGAGGCAAGGCCAAAACAAATCCTTCCATCTTTCCACCACTGAGTAAGTTGAGATTGTAAAAGCCTAGAGAGCCGTGAATTAAGTACACATCAACAAAAGTAGAGGCATCACCTCACCACAATGCCTCCACATTTGTGTCACATTAAAGACTGCAATTTGCCATTTTTCAACTGATACCCTAGGAGAGTGGGGTTTTGTTAATTAGAATTATTGCTAAAATATGTATCCTTAGTATGCCTTTAAAAATTGATCAACTAACATTTGTAAATCCTCAGTAGAAGTATAAGTTAATATCTTTTTATCTTCAGTGGCAAAAACACAAAGACACCCACATTTAAATAGTTTCAAATTATTATCAGAGATAGTAAATAGCCTAGCTAGATATTCTGCATCTAAATAAAAATATCAGAAAAGTACCATACTGCTTAGCTTTAGTTATTTTCTCAATAAACCAATCAGCATCCCTTTGTACCACATGTTTAGAAGGTTACCATAATTTTTCAGGGAGAAAAACAAGTGTGTCGATTAATACCATCTCCTTATTTTGTCTCTTTCTTGCTTTCTCAGTTGCAGAAACAATGTATGTTGACAAGGAAAGAAGCAGAATAACATTTTTAGTAAGAAAGTCATGAATTGTGAATTTTTATTCTTTAAAAAAATGGTTATTTAGATATGGCTTGGACATAATCTAGCTTGTTCTTCTTTGACATCCTAGGCCATCTGCCTAGAATATACTTATCCAGTTCTTTCGATGATTTCTCATCATTCAGGTCTTACCGTTAACGTCACCTCCTCGGAGATTCCAGTCCTGAGCACTTATCAGAGGCAGCGTTTTCTCACCATTACCAGTCCCTGATCAGTGTCTTCTCTGAGCTGCTGGTTCAGTCAGCCATTGCTCATCTCATTCCCCAAGTAGACAAAAGCTGCATGAGGGCAGGCCTCCTTTCTCTATCCCAATACCTGAAATATGTTTGGAGTATATAGCATGTGCTCAACAATATTTGGAATAAATGAATGAAATGAATGAATTTGTGTAAGATATATGGCATATTAAATGCTACTTTTCTGTCCCATTAAGAGATGAAATTGCCAACATCCATTGGATCATAGAAAAAGCTAGAGAGTTCCAGAAAAACATCTCCTTCTGCTTAATTACACCAAAGCCTTTGACTGTGTGGATCACAACAAACTGTGGAAAATTCTTAAAATGATGGGAATACCAGACCACCTCACCTGCATCCTTGGAAATCTGTATGCAGGTCAAGAAGCAACAGTTAAAAGCAGGCATGGAACAACAGACTGGTTCAAAATTGGGAAAGTAGTATGTCAAGGCTGTATTTGTCACCCTGCTTATTTAACTTATATGCAGAGTACATTGTGCAAAATGTCAGGCTAGATGAAGTACAAGCTGGAATCAAGATGGCTGGGAGAAATATCAATAACCTCAGATATGCAGATGAGGTTATGGCAGAAAAAGAAGAGAAACTAAAGAGCCTCTTGAGGAAGGTGAAAGAGGAGAGTGAAAAAGCTGACTTAAAACTCAGCATTCAAAAAACTAAGATCATGGCATCTGGTCCCACACTTCATGGCAAATAGATGGGGAAACAGTGAAAACAGTGGCAGACTTTATTTTGGGGGGCTCCAAAATCACTGCAGATGGTGACTGCAGCCATGAAATTAAAAGATACTTGCTCCTTGGAAGAAAAGCTATGACCAACCTAGACAGCATATTAAAAAGCAGAGATATTACTTTGCTGACAAAGGTCTATCTAGTCAAAGCTACAGTTTTCCAGTAGTCATGGAAGTATGTGGGAGTTGGACCATAAAGAAAGCTGGGTTCCAAAGAACTGATGCTTTTGAAGTATGGTGTTGGAGAAGACTCTTGAGAGTACCTTGGACTGCAAAGAGATTAAATCAGTCAATCCTAAAGGACATCAGTCCTGAATATTCATTGGAAGGACCGATGCTGATGAAGCTCCAGTACTTTGGTCACCTGATGTGAAGAGCTGACTCATTGGAAAAGACCCTGATTATGGGAAAGATTGAAGGCAGAAGAAGGGGATGACAGAGGATGAGATGGTTGGATGGCATTACCAACTTGATAGGCATGAGTTTGAGCAAGCTTCAGGAGTTGGTGATGGACAGGGAGGCCCGGCATGTTGCAGTCCATGGGGTTGCAAAAAGTTGGACATGACTGAGCGACTGAACTGAACTGAACTGATGGTTTCTGAGGATGTTCTGCAGGCCAAATTTGCTAAATTAGTAACTCAAGCAGTATTAGATCTTACGCAGGTGGCCCCACTCTTACAAGTGGCTTCTCTTCTCCAAGACCACTTCTAGGCCAGTCGCTTAAGATTCAAAACAAGTTTTCCCATGGAATCACTGCTTTCAAGTGGTCCTATAGGCAACTGGTGTAGTCTTGTTACCCAGAATGTACAAAATTATCACTGACAACAGTGTTGAGTCCCAAGTTCTGACCTGAGTTCAGGTTGCTGAGTTTGAGTTGTTTTGGAATCAAAGAGGCAGCAGAGGGACCTGAACGCAGCTTCCCATGGCCTTTAATTTAATCAGGTATTAAGGCTTTCTGAGCTTTAGAAGAAATAAAGAGATGGAGAGAAGGGAACAACTGGAGGCTGGTAGGAGGTTTGGGGGGCTAAATAGGTAGCAGGGGAGAGAATTGCCAGCATCAGAGAAGGGAAGAGCAGGGGCAGCCTTGCAGAGCTCTGAGCTGAATTAGAATTCTGGTTGCTCCCCGACTGGGGATGATAGTGGCATAGGATGCCAGCGGAGGCCCATGAGGACAGTATGGCCCTGCTGGCAGGAGGAGGAAGAGGACTCGAAATGACGAAGAATCATGTCTTCAGCATTTTACAGGTATTTTGCATATGCTGCTTCATTTAATTCTCAAAACAGTGGTTTTAGACAGTTGTAGTTTCATTAACTTACCAATAAGAAAGCTGGAGATCAAAGAAGTTAAGTAACATGCCCAAAGTTGCCAGTCAGTGATAGATCAGATCAGATCAGTCACTCAGTCATGTCCGACTCTGTGCAACCCCATGAATCACAGCACGCCAGGCCTCCCTGTCCATCACCATCTCCCAGAGTTCACTCAGACTCACGTCCATTGAGTCAGTGATGCCATCCAGCCATCTCATCCTCTGTCGTCCCCTTCTCCTCCTGCCCCCAATCCCTCCCAGCATCAGAGTCTTTTCCAATGAGTCAACTCTTCGCATGAGGTGGCCAAAGTACTAGAGTTTCAGCTTTAGCATCATTCCTTCCAAAGAAATCCCAGGGCTGATCTCCTTCAGAATGGACTGGTTGGATCTCCTTGCAGTCCAAGGGACTCCCAAGAGTCTTCTCCAACAACACAGTTCAAAAGCATCAATTCTTCGGCGCTCAGCCTTCTTCACAGTCCAACTCTCACATCTATACATGACTACTGGAGAAACCATAGCCTTGACTAGATGGTCCTTTGTTGGCAAAGTAATGTCTCTGCTTTTGAATATGCTGTCTAGGTTGGTCATAACTTTCCTTCCAAGGAGTAAGCATCTTTTAATTTCATGGCTGCAGTCACCATCTGCAGTGATTTGGGAGCCCAGAAAAATAAAATCTGATACTGTTTCCACTGTTTCCCCATCTATTTCCCATGAAGTGATGGGACCAGATGCCATGATCTTCATTTTTGAATGTTGAGCTTTAAGCTAACTTTTTCACTCTCCACTTTCACTTTCATCAAGAGGCTTTTTAGTTCCTCTTCACTTTCTGCCATAAGGGTGGTGTCATCTGCATATCTGAGGTTATTGATATTTCTCCCAGCAATCTTGATTCCAGCTTGTGTTTCTTCCAGTCCAGCGTTTCTCATGATGTACTCTGCATATAAGTTAAATAAACAGGGTGACAATATACAGCCTTGACATACTCCTTTTCCTATTTGGAACCAGTCTGTTGTTCCATGTCCAGTTCTAACTGTTGCTTCCTGACCTGCATACAAATTTCTCAAGAGGCAGGTCAGGTGGTCTGGTATTCCCATCTCTTTCAGAATTTTCCACAGTTTATTGTAATCTACACAGTCAATAAAGCAGAAATAGATGTTTTTCTGGAACTCTCTTGCTTTTTCCATGATCCAGTGGATGTTGGCAATTTGATCTCTGGTTCCTCTGCCTTTTCTAAAACCAGCTTGAACATCAGGAAGTTCACAGTTCACATATTGCTGAAGCCTGGCTTGGAGAATTTTGAGCATTGCTTTACTAGCGTGTGAGATGAGTGCAATTGTGCAGTAGTTTGAGCATTCTTTGGCATTGCCTTTCTTTGGGATTGGAATGAAAACTGACCTTTTCCAGTCCTGTGGCCACTGCTGAGTTTTCCAAATTTGCTGGCATATTGAGGGCAGCACTTTCACAGCATCATCTTGTAGGATTTGGAATAGCTCTACTGGAATTCCATCACCTCCACTAGCTTTGTTCGTAGTGATGCTTTCCAAGGCCCACTTGACTTCACACTCCAGGATGTCTGGCTCTAGGTCAGTGATCACACCATGCCCATGGGGCAACCCAAGATGGGCAGGTCATGGTGGAGAGATCTGACAGAATGTGGTCCACTGAAGATGGAATGGCAAACCACTTCAGTATTCTTGCCTTGAGAACCCCATGAACAGTATGAAAAGGCAAAATGATAGGATACTGAAAGAGAAACTCCCCAGGTCAGTAGGTGCCCAATATGCTACTGGAGATCAGTGGAGAAATAACTCCAGAAAGAATGAAGGGATGGAGCCAAAGCAAAAACAATACCCAGCTGTGGATGTGACTGGTGATAGAAACAAGGTCCGATGCTGTAAAGAGCAATATTGCATAGGAACCTGGAATGTCAGGTCCATGAATCAAGGCAAATTGGAAGTGGTCAAAAGAGATGGCAAGAGTGAATGTCGACATTCTAGGAATCAGCGAACTGAAATGGACTGGAATGGGTGAATTTAACTCAGATGACCATTATATCTACTACTGTGGGCAGGAATCCCTTAGAAGAAATGGAGTAGCCATCACGGTCAACAAAAGAGTCCGAAAAGCAGTACTTGGATGCAATCTCAAAAACGACAGAATGATCTCTGTTCATTTCCAAGGCAAACCCTTCAATATCACAGTAATCCAAGTCTATGCCCCAACCAGTAACGCTGAAGAAGCTGAAGTTGAATGGTTCTATGGAGACCTATAAGACCTTTTAGAACTAACACCCAAAAAAGATGTCCTTTTCATTATAGGGGACTGGAATGCAAAAGTAGGAAGTCAAGAAACACCTGGAGTAACAGGCAAATTTGGCCTTGGAATATGGAATGAAGCATGGCAAAGACTAATAGAGTTTTACCAAGAAAATGCACTGGTCATAACAAACACTCTCTTCCAACAACACAAGAGAAGACTCTATACATGGACATCACCAGATGGTCAACACCGAAATCAGATTGATTATATTCTTTGCAGCCAAAGATGGAGAAGGTCTATACAGTCAGCAAAAACAAGTCAGTGATAGACCTAGATTTAAAACCTGATCCTGCAAGGCTGCAAACCTGTTCTTGTAACCATTTTATGACTCACTCTCCTGTTAAAAGAATGAGATGGGTAGAATTAGAGAGAAAAACAAACAGCAACATTTTATTGATTTGAGAGCCAGTTAGATGTGTTCACGGAGAAGGCAATGGCACCCCACTCCAGTACTCTTACCTAGAAAATCCCATGGAGGGAGGAGCCTGGAGGGCTGCAGTCCATGGGATCACTGAGGGTCGGACACGATTGAGCGACTTCACTTTCACTTTTCACTTTCATGCACTGGAGAAGGAAATGGCAACGCACTCCAGTGTTCTTGCCTGGAGAATCCCAGGGACTGGGGAGCCTGGTGGGCTGCCGTCTATGGGGTCGCACAGAGTCAGATACGACTGACGTGACTTAGCATAGCATAGATGTGTTCTATTCTTTCAATTTTATGATTATTTTCTCTTGGGTTGGCTCTCCACCCCAGCTTTATTAATGTAAAATTGACACATAAAAATGGTATATATTTAAGGTGTACTATGTGATGATTTGATATATGTATAAATCATTAAATGATTACCACGATCAAGCTAATTAATATATCCATCACCATTTGTTTGTGTATATGTATGTTGTGAGAATACTGAAGATCCACTTTCTTAGCAATTTCGAGTATACAGTAGAGTATTATTAACTATAGTCACTATGCTGTACATTAGATCCCCAGAACTTACTCTCTTATAACAGAATACCCTTAGACGCAGATCTCCCTAGTTCCTCCACCCCCTCGGTCCTTGGCAACCACCATTGTACTCTCTGCTTCTAAGCCTTCTGCTTTTTCAGATGTCACACGTAAGTGAGACTGTCTTTCTGTGTCTGGTTTATTTTCTGTAGCACTTTGTCCTCCAGTTTCATCTATGTAGTTGCACATGGCAGGTTTTCTTTATTTTTAAGGCTAAATAATATTTCATTGTATATAATACAAGAAGGAAATGGCAACCCATTCCAGTATTCTTGCCTGGGAAATCCCATGGACAGAGCAGCCTGGTGGGCTACAGTCCATGGGGTCACAAGAGTTGGGCATGACTTACCAACTAAACCACCAGCATATATAACATATCTTTTACCTATGCATTCATTGACAGACACTTAGGTGTGTCCAGACCTTGGCTACTGTGAATAATATTGTAATGAATATGGGAATGCAGATAGCTTTGTGATACTGATTTCATTTCCTTTGTCTATATATCCAGCATGCAATTGCTGGCTAATATGGTAGTTTTCTCTTTAATTTTTTGAGGAACCTCCCATACTGTTTTCTGTAAATGGTCTGTACCAGTTTTCATTCCCATCAGTAGCGTACATGTATTCTGTTTTTTCTATTCCCTCACCAACACTTGTTCTTTCTTGTCTTTTTGATAATAGCCTCCTGGCTTGTCTTTTTACAAACAAATTTTCTATTTCCTTTTCCGTTTCTTGTTCTCTCACACATTCATATCATGTACATATGTCCAGATTTAAGAATGGCAGGATGGAAATGTCCATCTTCTGGGACAGAGAGGGAAATTGGATCGGTGCCTGTCATCCCTCTTTTCCACTGTTCCTGTTGCTCCTGGAAGAAGCTGTGTTTTACTCTTGGGTTTATTTAGGCCTTGTCCTTGATGTAGAGACACCCTAGAGGAATTGCCAAGCACGACCGAAAGGATACTTATGGGCCTTATTTCAATCCGGTAAATAACTCCCCATCTTTACAAAGAACTGTGATGGATACAGCAGGCCATGCAAAAATGAACAAGTTATGGTTCTTTTTTCCAAAAACTTTACAGTCTAATAGCAGATGCAGAAATATTCATGCCTAAACTACAATAAGTGTGAACAATGATATAGTTCAATGGAGAGAAATTTCTCTCTTTTAATAATTAAAGAAGCAATGGAAATTTGTTGAAAACACTCAAAATCCAAAATATTAAAAAATTAAATATTTTTATCCTATCCCATTACCACCTTTCATGATAAACACCATTATCCATTTTAACATCTATCCGTCTAAAATTTTCTATACATTTACAAATATGTGCTCATATATGCTTAAATAGCCCCTTTCTCTTCCTTCTTTCCTTCCTTTCTTCCATAAAAATGAATTTATATTCTACTCAGTATTCTGCAATTTACTTTTTACTGCCATTTTTATATCTTGACATTCTTTTCTTGACACTATACAACAATCTAGTTTGTTCTTTTTATTGGCTGTAAATATTCTAATATATAGCTACAACATAATTTGTTTGAATAGTTCTCTTTTGATGAGCATTTCCATTGTTTCTATTTTCTGCATGTACTAACAGCGCTGCAGTGAACAATCATGGATATTCCCTTATGCAGAAGTATTTTTGTGGGCTAGGGTTTTGAAGTGAAATTTCCATTAGTTACAGCATTTTGAAAGGTTTTGTTAGAGTCTGACAAACTGCCCTCAATAAAAGGTTGTGATAATTTCCAGAATGAGTAGACCTGGTTGGGAGAATCAGAGGAAGGTTTATTTGTTATAGTCCTTGAGGGATGAGTAGGATTTCCACAGGCAGAGTTGGGGAAAGGAAGGCCAGATAGAGGAATTGTGTGAGGAAAAGGCACAGAGGCTAGAAGCCCACAGCCCACTTTTGCAAAGGGCATAGGACAGCTGAGTGCAGGAGAAGGCGTGGAGATGGGTAGAGGGGAATGAGGCAGGAAAGCATGTTTAACTAATGAGTCTAAATTATTCTGCAGACTGTAAGGAAAACATTAGGGCTTTATGTTGTAGTTGGTGTCATAATCAGATCAAATTTGCCCTTATTCAGGAGGCACAGAGATACGATGGGCATTATTAGTCACTTTTCTCCTGGATGGAACTATCATATTGGTCTTGGCATGTTGCTCTTTATTCTATTTCTAACTTCTGTTAGCCTTCCAAAACAAAACTCAGGATTTTTTTTTATTACCTAGAAATTATAGGACCAATGTGCCCTTTTATATCAGCAAAAGTTAAAGCAACTTTACTTCCTTGCTTTTTGTTGTATTAATTAAATATCTAATATGGATTTCTACTCTGGCTATTTATTTGTGGAAACAGAGTTTCTAAAACAATACTTTATTAGTCTTACTATATTTAGTATTAAATGAGTTAATTGAGTATATTTTTATATAGTGAAGTGAACTGGATTGGAGCAAATCCCCTAGATACTGAAATCACTTGCTTGTTCTTGTAGCTCTTAGACAAGGGAGAAAGGGGGTTTATACCTAGAGATTAGCATCCCAATATGCAAGTCCTTCAGCATTTGCTAAGCAGTACACATACTGAGATCCTTCAGTGATACTTCTGCTATAAGGTGTTCTAAGTACCAATAAGCTTTCTCTAAACACTTCAAAAAACAAGAGAACCTGGAAACATAGTTATCCAAATAGCTGAGATAATCTGGAGAAATATTAAGGATAGTTTCTCTCAGCTGCATTTAACTGAATTTATCTTCTTTTGCTTATGAGAACTTCTGATGTAAACAAGGATGGAATAGAGCTGGAAAATCATCACTGTTATAACCTTGAGAGTTGAGGGAAGGGTAGGATTTGACTTTTTCGCCATGGCTTAACTCAGCACTCACAGATAGCATTATTACATTGCTACTTAATGATAGTTATTTATATAACACAGCAATTCTCATACTAGATAGGAAACTTCTTGTGTGAAGACTGTGTAGGATTTGTTTTGTGCCTCCCAAACCACCTGGCACTGTGTTGCATACTGGAGAAACCCCATATATATTTGTTGAATGGTTGATTGAATGATTAAACCAATAAATGGAATCAAAACTACATTGTTATTCTCATCTATTCTATCAGTTCACATGCTCTCACATTCATTTCCTCTTTAGGATAATCTCCTTCACAGGAAATGCAAGTCTAAAAAGTAGCTAAGAGAAGTATAGTGTTCAGAGAGCTGGGCTTTTCTGTTTTGTTGTTGCTGTTGTTGTTTTGGTTTAACAGGCACACTGTACCTTAATGAGATGAATGCCAGGGTATTGACCTCTAATATTTTAGAAAACAGTGTACCTGATACTGTAGTCACCCTATATGTAAATATATGCAAATTTAGAAAAGTATAACTTCATTAAATTAAATCTGTTTTATCACAATCAAATGATTGAGGTAATAAAGGAGCAAGGAAAGATAATGCTGAATTTTAATGGCTAAAACCTTTGAGTGGAGCATTATCTTGCTGCTGCTGTTGTAGGGACCAGTAATTGCAGCAGTCTAGACATAGGAACAGATGCAAAGTAGAGCGTTATTATATCAGACATTTGCCCTACTACGATACAGTCTAATTGCCCAGAAAATACATTTCTACATGAATTATTCTTAATTTGATTTGAAATAGGCCAACTGTTGTGTTTTACAGAACTTTATCAAATGATAACATGGAGCATTAAATGCAAGAATAGTTTCTCTTCAATGCCAGTGCTTTTGAAAAAACAAATGATATCCTCAAAGACTGAAATTATGTAAACTTTCCAAATAGGTAGGATATCTGCTTGGCATTGTAATTAGAATTGTGGTCATCATTGTCACCTGCCTGGCTTTCTAAGTTCACAAAGTTACTACTTCAGGTAATTGCTTCTGTTCTGTCTGAATATGTCTTCTTTAAAACTGAAGAGAAAATCACGCTCCCCTATGGAACTTAAAGTTTCACTGAAAGCAAAATTTGTATTTTTAAAAAAATACGGTGCCTCTTTTTAAATTTATTGTTTGCTTTAAAGGTGGTTGATAAACTTAAATCCTATCCTATTTCAGTTCTGAAAGATTTTTTAAAACTTTCCTAAGCACTAAATGAGAATGGTTTTTCTGAAGGAAATGTGACCTGTATAACCAGTTCTCTTTCTCGAATTTTTTAAGGTCCATTAGAAGTGAGTAATTCTGTGTGTCTGAAACTTTATGCCTGTATTTTTAAGAAATTCAACTCAATTTTTTTCTGCTGGCAGTGAATTTGAAAAGTCTTAAACATGCCCAAACATCCCAGAGGATTTAAAGAAAATTATAATAGTAACTAGTTTCTTCCCCCTCCCTAAAAAAATAGAACACACTACTGAAATTATTTAAATTGACTGAGCCTTTTAAGCAAGTAAACACATTTTAACTAGGTTTTTTTCCCAGTCCCTCCATTCATGCCAACTATAGAAATTAGCCTTCACTCTTCCTTCACTTACACATGGATACACACACTTGCATGGACACAAGAAAAATTTCTTTTCTCCTGTCAGCATTCCTCCTTAACAATGGTTAGATTAGTGGCATGAAGGCGGCCGCAGAGAAAGGACATTCAGGCCAGAAGGCTCCCCACAGGCACAGCTGGTAGGGGTTAATGGCGGCTGAACCTCCCAGCCAGGGCCTTTTCTCTATTGTGTGTTCAACTCCTGGGAAGGAGGGAGACTTGTGACAGCCACTGGGGTGCAGCGGATCAGAGGTATAGCAGCTGGGTCAGAGAAGCAGTGTTCATGGGGAAGGAGAGTTGAGGACTGCAGGAAAAATGAACTCTGAAATACAAATGGCCATGTCTCTATCTGCACACAACTGCTGCGGGAAAATGCAGAGTATTGTTTAGTAACACAGCTTATAGCTTTTTAATTCATATCGTATCCTTATGGGAACGATTGGGCAGGGACATTGAATTTTTCATATTGGAGAGCATTTGAAATTTGCATCAAAACCCTACATGTATGGCTAATGTTTGTACATTATGTTTGTAACAGTACATGTATGGCTAAAGTTTGCATGTTACCATCTGGGAGTTCTCTTTTCCACATGGTGTAAAGAATCCAGCGCTCAGACAAATGGTCAGCTGAGGAAGTTGGGGGCCTCCTGATAAATACTAGGTTGAAATTTAAGGGAAGAGGGATCAATATGTGTGCATTTCCAGATAAAGTGGGTGGACTTGAACATGTACCATGGGATGGGGAGGGGCTTGGGAGCAGATTAAGGCTTCTAATTTATCTTTTGAATTAAGAACAAGACAAAGCAATAACAGCAGCAGCAATGTCGAAACAATTCTAGACATCTGATCTCTTTAATAGATTTTTAAATTCAATAAATGAGGCTTTACAGGCAAAAGTCTCTCTTTATAGAGAGACTGGATTGCTTAAAGAAAGAGCTTTGTAACTTTGAGGGACACGTACCTATTAGTGCTGTACAAGTGGGTTCTGTCACAAAATATGATCCTGTGGCTCAGGGCCTGGCAAACTGAGGGTCTACAATAAATATTTGTTAAATAAATGAGGACCCCACAGCAACAGGAATTGGCTCTGCTGTTCACTTCTCGCTGAAGAGGTCTACTTGTTTGCAAATCAGAATAAGACCCAAGGAGGATATTTTTTATGTTGGTGAAGTGAATTTGTTTCTTTTCAAAGAGCTGAACATCTCTACCAAAGGATGTTAAAACAATTCACTTCCAATTTAAAGTTGGCCTAATTTCTTTTCAATGAACCCGGCCTTATGTGCTGTCTAATCTGTCTAATTGGAGACCCAGTTTTTGGCCACCTCTAGGCGCTGAATGCTAGAGCCATCCATTTTCTAATGCTTTTGGCTTGGTTTATCTAATTTGAAATTTTAATGCCACTTGATGAAAATTTGCCCTCTCCTTGAGTTTGTTTTGACTTATACTCTGAGAGAAAGAAGCAGTAGGCTGGAGAACCGATTAGGGCCCTTAGATTTTACCTGCAGCATCAGCATTTAATACTTCCTCAAGTCACAGTTCGGAGAAGGCAATGGCAACCCACTCCAGTACTCTTACCTGGAAACTCCCTTGGACGGGGGAGCCTGGTGGGCTGCCGTCTATGGGGTCGCACAGAGTCGGTCATGACTGAAGCAACTTAGCAGCAGCAGCAGCAGCAAGTCATAGTTTTGCAGGGAGACAATACAGCCAAATGGGCTCATTCAAGCTGGTCTCTGTAGCTTGTAACAGGTGAGTCAGAGACCTGGTTTTACAACACTCTGAGGCAAACTGAAGAGGTTCTGCTTTGCTGAACCTTGACGTGTCTTCTTGGAAGGGCTTGGCATTCAGAGTGCATGAGCCTCTTAAGCATCCCTAGTCACAAATGGCCAATGCTGGTGACCATCTTATTACAAGTATCCTTACTGATGCCTGGAAGCTGGTACAGGATTTGTACTCAATTTAGTTGAAGTTCAGTTGACAATCTGAAGTACCATAACTATTTTAATATCCCAAAATATGTGTTTGCAATGATACAAGACCACAGCTTAGTGCTGTTTGCAAAATTCATAGGTGTAAAACACCATACTTGTTTGATTCACAGATATTCGTTTTATCCCTATTGTTTCATCATAAGTGATGAGGATTACCCTAACATATGATTTTTTAAGTATAGAAAAGTAAAAATACAGAAGCTTTTCTAATGTACACAGTAAGTCAGAAGGAAGACCGAAAACGTATCCTCAACACATTCATGCTCTACTAGAAAGAGCTCCTCCTTCTCTTCATTTTCCTTTCTTTCCATCTTTTTAAAATTTGGGGATGAGGGGTGTGGCAAACAAAAAACAGTCAGAGAATGCTACACTTCTCTAATCGCTTTAACCACCAAGGAATCATGAGAGTTAAAGTTCATTCTCTATCTTTGAAATCCTAGGCTCTTTGACCCAAAACTTAAAGCTTCATGTGTGTGTGTGTGTGTCTGTATCTATATACTTATGTTTCTTTTTAATTTGACAGAGGGAAAACAAATCAAACCTGGGCTCAGACTTTTCTCTCATGCCAAGTTTCAACTCACAGGAGATTTTTTTGACTGTGATATTATAAATCCCAGAAAATAAGGCTAACGTGACCTCAGCTTGCAGGTGCTGGAGTAATACTAGAAGAGTTTGTTGACCTTATTGCCTGGTATGTGTATTAAGCACACAAATATCCAAAGAAATATTAAATTAAGAACTCCAAAAGAATTGATTCAAATGACAGCCCTGTACTTTATGAAGGTTTTTGCATTTAATAAGCTCCTGATCTCCCTGGGGTAAAGCAATTGATTCAAATAGTTTGTTGTCACATTTTTTAAATGTAGGTAATTCCATTTTCAAAAACAAATTTATCAGAAGATGCTGTTTACAAAATCACAGCACTGTTTTTAAACCATTCACTCCAAGGTTGTACAATACAACTACCCAGGACATGCTAGGGAAAGGGTTAAGCTTTTCTGACTTTCAGATACAATGAAATTATGACAGGAAGAAAATTGTGCCATTTTAGCATGAAAATGCTTGTACAAATACTGTCGTTCCTTCCTTCTTACTTTCTTTATAATGCCTCAGCGATAGCTAAGATGACAGACATTTGACAGGTATCTGTAAGCATACGGCCCAGGCAGCTCATTAAAGTTTTTCTTTCTATGCATCAGCTTTCACAAAGGCAAAAACCCATTAGCATTGACTATTTTGCAGATTAGAAGAATTAAGGGCTTCAAACGTTGGCTTATACCAAGCAATGTCATTTGTGAAGTGATGTTTGCTTTATTATTTCCCTTTCTCTCCCTCTGAAACCGGACTGACATGACTTTAGCTCAACGTAGGGCATAATGTGCAAACCAAAGACTGGCTCATCGATGAAAAGAAACACATTCCCTTTTAGACATGACTGGAATGGCAAAGAGGGGAGACTTTACATGTACTATTTAGGCTCATTAGAGGACTGATTATGATAGTTCTCTGGTGTAATCTTTAATCGACTTTGACACTAGATTTGCCCCGTTACAAATCCTGTCATGCAAATTAAGTCATTTGTGTTGTTTGATATGGAAAGATCTGCTATGAAATGAAAGATTAGCTCACAGATGAGGCACTGGAGACTGCTGCCCTCGTGCACTGTGCAACTGATTACAGGGATGAGAGCTCCCGCTTCTACACTGCTGTTAACACTTAGGAAAGGAGATTAAA
Organism: Bison bison bison; assembly: GCF_000754665.1. Classification (NCBI taxonomy): domain Eukaryota; kingdom Metazoa; phylum Chordata; class Mammalia; order Artiodactyla; family Bovidae; genus Bison; species Bison bison. The sequence continues at coordinate 608,350 of NW_011494847.1, forward strand.
TTCACGTGGCTCTAGGTCTTCCTGCATGAAGATACTCAAGATCGAGGTCTATGTTTTCATAGCTGTTATTCTTGGACTCTACCAAACAGGCGCTCTGAAGGCAGTGCCATGATGTGCAGTTATTTTAACCTGCTTTCCACAGCGTGGGGTTGCATTCACGCATGCTCATGGATGAAAGCCTCTATATACAGGTGATTGGTGCTGACCAACTAATGGACAGCTCAACAAATTGGGAGGGTGTTCCAGCTGTCCCAGCAAAGCATAATTTAACTTGGGCCTTCTACTCCCATCCCTCTTTCTGTTTTCGATGTTAGATGGCCATGCTCTCAGGGTTTGAGCCTAATTGATTGTAGAATGGATAAGGTAGTGACTTGTAAGACTTGAGAATTTTATCAAAAAGATCCATGTGAAAACTAAATCATGTAAATAAAATAATAACATTAATATTAATACTATATAATGACTAGTAACTGGACTCTTACAATTTTTACAATCCAGTTTAGCTTTGCTGGATATGTCTGGCTGTGAAAATACAAAGTAAATATTAGCAGGAGATGGGGAGGAGAAACTAGATTAAATCAAAACTGCTCATCCTACATCACAGAACATACCAGTTGGGACTTTTTTCTTTTCAGAACTCCCTACTGATTTACAGCAGCAAGTTCACCATATTCAGACCAAATCAGACATGGCTGATAAGCAAAGACATCTACCTAGAACAGACTGTTCCACGATGAGTTGAAAGTGAGCATTAAGGATGGTTGACAGGAAGAAAATCAGAAGCTGTGTAATCCCATGGGTACAGGGAAACTTTAAAAATAGTTTGACTTGCTGTACATAATGGTCATTTAGCATTACTGTATTCAAAGATGAGAGATGAAAGTTGAACTAATTCCTTCCTTCTGTGATTTTTTTAGCCAAAACTGATCAAGAAACTTGTTCTTCCTAAGGGATTTAAAGAAAGTGCCACTTACCTGTATATGTTGATAGTTTCATGATTGTCATTTATGAGGAGTTCAGTTCAGTTCAGTTCAGTCGCTCAGTCGTGTCCGACTCTTTGCGACCCCATGAATCGCAGAATGCCAGAGATTAAACCAGATCTTTAGGGTGGTGAGGTAGCTATATAAGTGAAAAGATTTGAAATATTAAATTTTAATTTTAAGACATTAGTCATTTTCAGAATGTAGTCTCATTGGTTTAAAAAAAATTTAAGCCATACATTTGAAATAGGAAATAAGAGCTACAAAGTTACTAGGCATAATTTTGCTTCTTTGAAAATTTAAAGAAAAAATTGCAACTGAATCAAGAGGCCCAAAACAAATATAATCCAGGTTATATTTCTTATTTATTAATCTATGACTTGCATTCTATTTCTTTTCACAAATAGTTTGCTTAAGAAGCAGCAAAATATGATTATAGACTTGCTATTAAATGAAAGGTCAAATGCAATAGAGAAATCAGCCACCTGAAAAGAATGTAGGTGCTCTGCATTTCAGGCACCAGATAAAATATTCCATGTAATTTGGGGGCTGTCATGGAAGGTGCTTTTGACTGAATGCTCATGTAAATAGTCATTTAAAATCCCTTTTAAGTGATCATAACACAAGTTAGCAGCAGCTTCATCCATGAATCTTCTTTTGGAACATTTTTAATAGGCCAGCTTTGTCTTTTGAATGAGTCACCTACCTCTGTTTTGATTAATTTTGATCAAATTTGGAGACTTCATTTTTCCTTTGTAGCTAGGTAGAGAATTAGCCGTTTAGACATCATTGAAAGGAATTTTAATGAGTGAATAGCATGTAGATTTTCCTTGACAATTCCAAGGAGAAAATTAGTCCATAATACAATTTAACTAAAGACTTGAGAAAGTTTTCACAATTTAGCATGCTTACCTCACCAAGGTGTCGGAAAATATACACACAGATTTCATTCCTCTTGATAGTCATGAAAGATCTAGGTATATTTTAATAATGTGAATTTGTACAGAATCATGAAAGCATGGAGAAAGGGATCCTAAAAAATGGATAAAGGGAGAAAAATAAAATGAATTTTGCATAATAAAAGAAGTTGAAAAATCTGTAAGTTAAGAATGGATTAGTATTGTTGCTTTTATTACTGCTACACTGACATTAATATGACTGAGAGTTCCTACAGTTTATGCACAGTGTGTCATTCATAAGGTATCATCCTTGCTATTAATGTAATATTTTAATTTTGTAGTACAGTAAGCTTAATTGTGGCTATTCCTCATCTATCCCTTTGGCTTGGAGACCTAGACAATTACACATACTGTCTCAGGCCAGTATCAAAGAGACTGCTGGTACTTCTAGACAGGGCGTTTATTCTCAAACTTAAGCCTGGAGGACTTGTTAAAACAGATTGCTGGGCCTACTTGAAAACTTCTTCCTTTAGTTGTAGGGAGTGAGATTTTACATTTCTAACAAGTTAATGCTGTTGATACTGGTCTGGGGACCACACTTTGAAACCATTGAAATAGACATTTCAATGTGGGTGTCATAAAGATTTCTAAGGCTGAGATTATGGGAAAACCTCTGAGCACAAGGGAGAGAAGGGAAATAAATTCCCAACTGCTGCTGCTGCTGAGTCGCTTCAGTCGTGTCCGACTCTGTGCGATCCCGTAGACGGCAGCCCACCAGGCCCCCCGTCCCTGGGATTCTCCAGGCAAGAACACTGGAGTGGGTTGCCATTTCCTTCTCCAAAATTCCCAACAGACTTCCCTTAATGTTCGGTCCTTCTCTATTTTCCTTACAATGTAGGGAATAGCCAACTTAGTTCTCAGAATATATTTTTCAATTTTTACCAAAATTCAGATTTTTTTCCATATAAAAAGAACATAGTATATAATAAACCTTTAATGTATATTTTTTTAACTGTTTCATTTTCCAACTAGCCCAGAGAAAATATTTAACACATGGTGTTTTTGATATATAGGATTGTGTGGTGCTGATGATTGAGAAAATTTTAACTTAAACACCTAATCTCCATCATTCTGTTACAAAATGTGTATTGAGTTCTAATGGGCACCAGACCAACAACTGAATTTAGAATTAAGTCTCCATAACTAAGATCATGGCATCTGGTCCCATCACTTCATGGGAAATAGATGGGGAAACAGTGGAATCAGTGGCAGACTTTTTCTGGGCTCCAAAATCACTGCAGATGGTGATCGCAGCCATGAAGTTAAAAGACGCATACTCCTTGGAAGGAAAGTTATGACCAACCTAGATAGCATATTCAAAAGCAGAGATATTACTTTGCCAACAAAGGTCCGTCTAGTCAAGGCTATGGTTTTTCCAGTGGTTGCGTATGGATGTGAGAGTTAGACTGTGAAGAAAGCTAAGCGCCGAAGAATCGATGCTTTTGAACTGTGGTGTTGGAGAAGACTCTTGAGAGTCCAAGGGACTGCAAGGAGATCCAACCAGTCCATTCTGAAGGAGATCAGTCCTGGGTGTTCATTGGAAGGACTGATGCTAAAGCTGAAACTCCAATACTTTGGCCACCTCATGCAAAGAGTTGACTCATTGGAAAAGACCCTGATGCTGGGAGGGATTGGGGGCAGAAGGAGAGGGGGACAACAGAGGATGAGATGGCTGGATGGCATCACTGACTCGATGGACAGAGAGTTTGAGTGAACTCTGGGAGTTGGTGATGGACAGGGAGGCCTGGTGTGCTGTGATTCATGGGGTCGCAAAGAGTCAGACACGACTGAGCAACTGAACTGAACTGAGGTGAGGTAAGCAAAGGGAATAGGTTTAAGGGGTAGGGTGGAGTGGGTTGTGGAGGAAAGCAGAAATTATTGGATATTAGGGATTTCAATTTCCAATTACAGCTCTTTCAGCAATGCTTAAGAAGCCCTTGTTATGTACCAAGCTCTGGGTAAGGGCCCATGAGGATAGAGATATTAGCTCTGTACTTTCAGGGGACCATGATCTTATTTGTTCCTCGTACCTGCTTAGATTAAGGGAGAACTAGCCCTGGGTTCTTCTTGCACCACGGTGGTCCTGGGCTTTGACCTGCCACTTAGTATTTGGGTGATCTTGCATCTGTCTTTGAGCTTTGTATCCTCCTCTGTTTATGGCTGGGCTATTCACAGTAGTGTCCCACTGGCATTTCAAAAATGGACCTTCAGCTTTGTTGCATCTGCCATCCTGTCCTTGTCACTACTTCCAGCTTAAGCCTAAATTCCTCTTGGCCATCCGTTCCCATGTCTCTACCTCTGACAATTCTGATGTCCGCATTAATGACCCTCCAAATACTCACCATTCCCTGTTCCTTGATTTCCAAGATTTTGTAATCACAGCTACCCACTACTTACAGTATATCTTTTTCTTTGCTGTCCTTCTGAGCTGCTCCATGTCTGAAATTCAAAATTTCAAATCCTCAAATACTATTTTCCAATCTTATTCTTATCCTTATAAATTCCCCACACTTAGATCTTTAGTTATTGCTTCCATTGTGACTTCCTCCTCTGCCAATATTGTTCTTCCTGATTTTGCTTGTTGGGTTGCTTACTTATCCGTACCTACAGTGTAGTGGTCACTGTGCCAGGCACCAAGGGTGGGGAGACAAAATCGTTTTCCTTCAAGGTAATCCTGACCCAGTGAGGAAGACAGTCTGAAGGACAATCTAAACGAGGATGATTGCGTGGGAAGGACCATGGTGGAGGTTTGTATTTCCTGCCACAGAACTTAGATAAACGGACAGTTTCCTGGATGTGATGCTGAAATCTTAAAAGACAAGTAGAGTTGGCCGTCCGTGGGTACCTAGGGAAAAAAAATGTAAGAATGAAGGAGGAGTATAAGTGAGAACATGGAGACCTGGGCAGGTCTGGTAGCTCAGCTGGTAAAGAATCCACCTGCAATGCAGGAAACCCCAGTTTGATTCCTGGGACAGGAAGATCCTCAGGAGAAGGCATAGGCTACCCACTCCAGTATTCTTGGGCTTCCCTTGTGGCTCAGTCAGTAAAAGAACCTGCCTGCAGTGCGGGAGACCTGGGGTCAATCCTTGGGTAGGAAAGATCCCCTGGAGGAGGGCATGGAATGCTTGAGGAAACTTTAAACAGTTAGATTCAGCCTCAGCATAAAGTACAGGTAGGAGATGCTTGGAAAAAGAAGAAATCTGGACCTGGACAGGTAATCAGGAGTCAGATCATACAGGTGCTTGTATACTCTTAACATGAAGACATATGCCCTGATTTGTTACATCATCTCAGTTAGGAAAAACACACTGACATTCAGATTGGTGGCAGGGATACCATTTAGGTGCCACTGCACTCCTCTAGGCAGGAGATGATAAGGGTCTGAACCAAGAGAGAGGTTGACCTAGACTCTGAGTTTTGCTCCTCTCTCTTCCCAAGCTAAACTCCAGCATCAGTCATGCCAGCACTAATTCTGCTGTACCTTTCAAAGTCTTTAAAATATGCATATCCGTTGACTCAGTATACACATCTTCGAATTTAACTGAGAGGAATTCAAAGATGGGTATATAAAAATAAAATATTACTATCAAATTTAGAAATAGCCTAATTATCCAATAATAAAAGAGTAGTTAAGTAAATTTTCCTACAACATTCAGTGATATTTGAGGCAACCATGAAAATGATCACAAAGCTGGATTTGACTATTTAACTATGAGTTTATTTGTAAGACCTCTCAAACCACATTCTTCTCAGCATCTGGTATGTTTCTGTCTCATGATTTGATTCTCTGTCCCCCTTAGATCTTCACTGTCAGGATATTGTTATTAGCCTGAAGACATCTGTTGCCATTTGAATTTTTCTACTGCAGTTTTACTGATAGACTGCCTTACTTTGTGAGACTTTGTGTAGGTGTACAAAGCCACTAATCTCTTAGTAGGCTTGGGGCATGCTGGATCTTTTCTTCCATTTGTTAATTAATGGAAAGGCAAGAGCTTTAATTTCGGCTCTGCAGCTGGCCACACCAGACTTGTGGTTATGGCTTATGGCCTCGGGAAAGTATTTTCTTACATATTTAATCAATCATTGGCTAAAGGTGAAACACCAAAGCTAAAGTACAGTGCTCCCTCATCATTCATGTCCTCATTCAACAGAATCTCATTAACGAGTATCCTGGGCATGGCAATACAGGATGGTGGGATGGGGAGGAACCCTATAGGTGTTTCTGGCCTGGATCCTGTTGTTTGGGAGTTTGTATGTTTGTTGTAAGGGATTCTAGAAGAGGATACATGAGGAAAATGTGAGATGAGACTAACTAAGAAAACAGCAGCATGAATAACAGTAAATAACATGTGTATAGAAAGTTTGACATTGTACAGTTTGTATCTCACATACATTAGAGTACTCTTCAAAGGCAGGTGTCACCAAATCCATATAAATCTCAAGTGTTCAAGAAAGAAGGATGATCAGCCCAAGAAGAGGTGTTAGGATTGGAATGTGAAAGAAGATAGGACTCAAATAGGTAGATAGGAAGAAAGTCCACTTTGTTTGATGGGAATAATGTAAGAAAAAACATAGAACAGGGAAGCAAGTACAAGTCGAGTTAGGGCTGGAAATTGGACTTGGGCTCATAGTTTGTGAAGAGGAGTGGGTGAGGGTCAGGAAGTGGGAGAATGGGGGTGATGAAACATGGAAATGTAGCCAACTATAGAGCTCCTGAATGCCTGGCTAAGGAATTTGTGAATAATGGAGTATTATGTTAACTGTAGCAGTTTTAGAAGATTAATCCTACAATCGAAGGCAAAAGGGACAAAAGTGAGGACTAGAAGAGTTATCAGATATTCAACACTGAGATGCTAAGCCCCTGAATTATGATAGTGTCTATAACAGCTGCCTCTTCCTGGTTAGCAAACCATCCTACAATTTAGTGGCTTAAAAACTACACTCTATTGTATCTTCTGATTTGTAGGCAGGTTGGGCTCTGCTGGATGATTCTTCATTGAGATTGCTCAGGGTGTTACAGGCAGTTGTAGCCAGGACTGCAGTCATCTAAAGGCTTGACTGAACTGGACGTGCAGAAGGTTCACTTGCCAAACTGATCCCGGCTGTCATGGGGGCAGCTGAGCTAGACTGGAGCACCATCACACAGCCTTGTCACATGCCCTGGGCTTCTCAAAGAGTGGCAGGTAGACTCAGAGAGAACTGCAAGCCTTCTTATGACCTGGCTTTGAAAACCCCAGAATGATGTTTCTGTTGAAGCCTGCCCAGATTCAAGGAGAGAGGAATTAGATCCCATCTCTCAATGGGGGAACTGTCAAAGAATTGTGGACATATTTAGTTTGCCACAGTAATTGTGATGATGGAAAATAGGCACTTCCTGGAAGTAACTTGTTCCTCAGATGTAGACAGGGACACACATAGAGGGTTGGGCTAAGATCTGATTATCAGGGAAAAGAATTCTTATACCATCTTCTCCTGCCTTACCCCAGTGTCTACTAAATGCGCTCTAAGTGCTGCTTATTTGCCTCTATCTGCCTCTGTGACCCAACAGCAAAGACTAGAATGAAATTGTTTCCCTTATATCTCCAGCGCCCTTTTCAAATCTTGTTATAAAATAGGCATTCAAAAGATATTAATTAAACAAATGGGTATATGAGACATTGCCAGGAATGTGTAAGGCAAAAGGAACAGCTGATTTGAAGAGAAAATATTTAGTGTTAGATATATTAAAATTTAATATATATAAAGGCAAACGTATATGTTTAGAAAATGAACATATTCTAGATCACTATTGTAATGTAGGCCAAATGGAGTATTATGAACCAAATTTGCCCTGGACTTAATTTAATATGAAATCTAAGAGGAAAAAAATCGGTACATAGTTTATATTTCATTTTAGTATAATTCTGTAATGATGATGAGGATAATGGTATGAAATAAGTACATGTTACAAAAGATTTAGGAGACCTAGCATAGAGGCCTAGCATGTTGCTCCTGGAACATAGCAATAAATATTTATTGTTGTATTGACAAAAATATATGTGAAAGAATAAACTATTAATGTGATTCAGCCTAATTCAATAAACTGTACACTGGCACATTTAAGGCAAATTAAACTTTAAAATAGGTTGATTTTTTTCAAACATTTAGAAAAGATGCATGCAATTTTTAAAATTTGATTGAATCAAATGATATAATTTAGTCAAAATTTAGCTGAATGAAGAAAAACTAAGTTATTGTCCACAGAAAACTTTAAAAACTATAAAAATTGAGTAAATGAAATGAAACCAATACATAAATATGTAAGAAGGTCAAACATGTAAAACACTGTCCACTAGACACTGAATGATTGTCATTATATACTGGGTGTATGCTCAGTTCTCCATTCACTGATATATCATTCAATTCCTGTAACAGTCCTTGAAGTAGGGACTAATAGCCCCATTTTCAAACAAAAGATCTGAGTTTTCGAAGCTTGGCCCTAGACATGCATCTGAACTCCGTATCTGCCTGGTTCCAGGGCTCATAATCTTAATTAAGCACTATGCCCTCAAAGAGAATGAAATAAACACCAAAATATCATGAAGACAGAAACTCATAATAGTGAGGTGCTTTTATTTGTTCAGGGAAGCAGATATCATAAAATGTAATTGAATCATCTTTCATAAAGAAATGAGTATAATCTAAAGAAAATCATGCACATAGTATGCCTCATTTGCTACGCAAAATAAGCTTTCACAGGTAGTGAATGAAGATGAATCCTCATGGTAAAAAGTTGTGCCTGGTAACCACTTCCAGATGCAATATATTATATAAGCTGTAGTTTGTGTAAATGCAAGGCATTAAGAGTCCCTGTTTCCCATGTTTTGTTACTCAGTACTTTGAGTAATAAATAGGTAATGCTAAAAGATACCTTTACTGAAAAATGCAGGCTAGCAATCCAGTAGCTGTTATACTTTTCAGGCAAATGCACTTTTCTAAAGGACATGCTGTTTGGGGACACATATTGGAACTTTATGTTGATAAATTATATTGCTTCTTGCCATCTCCAAATTTGCATTGAATCTGAATTCTACTTCCACCCCTGGGACCCTAATGCCCTCCCCAGGCAAAAGATAAAACAGGGAGAAGGGAGACAATCATCTTGCACTGAAGTTTCATCCATATCCCACAGTAAATCCGCACATCCCCGGAAAGAATGCTTACCAGAGTATGGGAGAAGGAAAAATGTGCAGTTCTATCCATAGCATTGCAAGAAGAGCATCTAGAATTCTACACTTATTAAGAGGGCACCAACTTGTTTGATTCCACAAATAAAATAATATATAAATAAGAATGAAGGACCAGAGGGATCATATTTTTTTTAAAAAAATATGACTTGCATTGTCTTGTCTCCATTCTTTGGAGTATCATTCTGCCTTGTGACTTGGTGATATCTGTCACGAAACATAGATAGGAAACTTTTTAACATAGGATGACTCTTTACTAATGAGAGCTGGTCCTGCTGCTCTCAGTCTCCTTAGCGTTGCAAACCACGCTGCTCGTGACCATGGGTTCTGATGGTGACATAATCCACGGGCCTGCAC
>NW_011494847.1:617971-655625 GCF_000754665.1 Bison bison bison
TGCACATTGCATGTCTCCTGCTTCCCCTCCTCACTAACAAGCAGTTATGGGTTCCCCCCTAAGACTGGGCTAAAAGTTTATCAATTGGGAAAGACTGATTAATCTCTGGAGAGAAACTGTCTTCTAATTTGAAAGCCCTGATCCTATAGGTATAATGCTTTAAGCTTTACTGCCAAGTCTCCAAGGAAACCATTGCTATTTGTGACTCTGTTTGCAGCTCAAGAAGTAATTCTTACCTGCTCTAGCAAGACTGACAGTGTCATGACAGCTTTGAGAGGCTGTCGTTTCCACAATGAGAGATTCTGTAAATCGATTATTAATGAAGCACTGCCATATTTTAAGTGACTCTGTTCTTTGAGGGAGCGTGTTTATATTTAAGTATTGAAATGTGAACCGTGTGGTGGCATAGCAACACAAAAGTCAGCTATTATCCCCCCAAAACGGTTCAGAAATCAATCTTCATTCCAAAACCCATAATAAAAAAATAAAAAATAGCAATTTATTGAGAAAAACTAAAGACATCCTATGTCAGAAAAGCTATCATTAGTTGTGCTAAAACTAATATGTACAGATTTTTAAGGAGAGATGTGCGTAATTATGCAAAAGAATTTTAAGTACTTAGTGAGTGGAGGACCCACTGAATTGTCACTATCATTGGTGGTTTGACATTTGCCCTGCTTCTGCCTGTCACTCCAACCATGGAGGCAGCTGTTATTAGAAATGTGTATGAATAGTAATAAAAAAAAATCTACACGGGTTACCATGCTTCTGTTCTTTCTTGAGTATGATCAGCTAGTACTAACAAAGTTTTGAACCTGAAGAATCTTGTCTATAGAGGTACTTCTGAAATTGTATGATGACACGGGGACTTTGAATAGAGGGTGGGAGAGTGGGGTAAAGGACAGCCTTTCCAATTGGGCCACTAGTGGCCCCAGAATTTCCACATAAAAGGGAGTAGGGCAATAATATGAATGGACATGAATGGAGAATTGAAGTAGCATTCTTATGGCAGAGTATCTTCCCTACCCAGGGATCAAACTCAGGCAGATTTTTGCAGGCAGATTCTTTACCTACTGAGCCACCAGGGAAGCCACACAATTAACATGTGGTAGAGCTGCTTGATTTTAAAGCCGTGATGTTTCAACAATTAAGAAGGTAGGTAGCCCTAAATTTGTTGTTGTTCAGTTGCTAAGTCGTGTCCGACTCTTTGCAACCCAATGGACTGCAGGCTTCCTATCCTTCACCATCTCCCAGAATTTATTCAAATTGCTGGTGGGTAAAGCAGCAATCTCTATTGTACCTATTCAGTGCATCTACTCAACTCTGCTGTAGTAGTGAGAAAACAACCATAGGCAGTATGTAAATAAATTAGCATGTATGCATTCCAATCAAACTTGATTCACTGAAATATGTAGCAGGCCAGATTCAGCCCCCTGGCCATTGTTTGCCAACCCCATGGACAGAGGAGCCTGACTGGCTACAGTCCCTGGGGTTGCAAAGAGTCTGATATAACTGAGCAACTCACACACACACAAACACACACTGTACATGACGTGCCTCCTCTTACTTCTCCATTCTTCCCTCCCCTCTGCCTACTAAGCTCCAATCACACAGCTTCCTCTTAGCCCCTCTAAGACAAAAAGCTTGTTTTCCCTTGGGGTCTGTGTGCACCTATTCCCGATAGTGTTTGCTGTGACCTAAATACTACTTCCTTGGGCTTCCCTGATGGCTCAGTGTTAAAGAACCCACCTGCCAATGTTGTAGACATGGGTTCAATCCCTGGGAAGATCTGCTGGAGAAGGGAATGACAACCCACTCCAGTATTCTTGCCTGGGAAATCCCATGGACAGAGGAACTCATTGGGCCACAGTCCATGGGTCATAAGGAGTTGGAGACAACTTAGCGACTAAACAACAACAGAATACTACTTCCTCAACAAGCTCTTCACTAATTGTACTTTATAGACCACCCCTTGCTGTTTATTCTCCCTGATAATTCTCTATTTCCTTAGTAGTACCTTCAGTTCAGTGCAGTTCAGTCGCTCAGTCGTGTCCGACTCTCTGCGACCCCATGAGTCGCAGCTTACGTCTTATAATTAACGTATGTATTTGTTTTCTTCAGCATTCCACTAATATTTGAGTATCACTGTGATCCAGGTGTTCTAAACACTGGTGTTATATTAACAAACATGGTTGACAAATTCCTGTCCACATGGGACAAACAATCTTTATGGAGAGACATACAATAAACTAGGAGGCAAAATATCAGATAGTGCTTAGTACTTTCAAGAAAATTAAAAAGAACTATGAGAGACAGGTCAAGAAGGCTTCAGTGAAGAGAGGACATTTGAGCTGAACACTAAACTGTAAAGAAACAGCCAGGAAATGATTTGCAAGAAGAGATTTTCACGCAAAGAGAAAGTCCATGGGACATGTTGGATGGTGGCGGGAGAGTCAAGCTTGGCATGACTGAAGAAATAGAGAGAAGCAATATGGGTGGAGCAAAGTAACTGATGGGGAGGGTGCTAAGAGGTAAGGTCAGAAAGACAGGAGCCAGATGTTGCAGGATCCACAGGCCTAAAGAAACAATTTAGGTTTTATCCTATATGTCTACATGCATTAGACGGCAAACAGACTTATGCAACATGTGCGTTGTGTGGCGCCCTGTGCTGCATCCTACGATGTAACAGGGAACACACTGTGTCTTCTATTTTTTTTTTAACTGAAGTACAGTTGATTTACAATGTGTGTTAATTTCTGCTGTACAGCAAAGTGACTCAATTATACATATATATTCTTTTTTATGTTCTTATTTTTTCCATTATAGTTTATCCCAGGACTTTGACTATAGTTCTCTGTGCTATACAGGAAGACCTTGTTTTCTATCCACTCTATATGTAATAGTTTGCCTCTACTAACCCCAAACTCCCAGCCCACTTCTCTCCCCCCAACACCCTGAGTCTCAAATTACACTTTGTGCATCACAAGGGCAAGGATTCTTTCTGTTTTCTCATCACACTGTTCCCAGAGCTTGGCACTTAAGAAGCACTCCATAAATATTTGTTGACTAAATAAAGGAATGAATGAGAATACTTTTGAACTTTTTTGGCATTTTAAAGGTATTCTCCATTTTAAAGGTATTCTCAAGCTCAAAAATAAGAGAGCCTTGACATAATTCTTCATAAATTTGTTATCATGGAAATATAACTTTTTCTCAGACCTGTGATGGGGAAAAATGATATGAAGAAAGCAATATAATATTTTTAGAGCAAATAGTTATTCAGGTTATTCAAGTTGGACTAAGCAAATACTAGGAAATTTTTCTGAGTCTTGAGACAAGATCCCTAGCTCTGAACAAGTCACACCTCCAATTTCTATGTATTTCTTGAATAACATATTATTTTTCTGCTTTGAGCCATGGATACTAGGGGAAAGGCAGCTGTAAGACGTTTTAGTGAACATAATACACTGTCACTATAAAAAGTATTTGCTGTTATAAAACATTGTTTCTCACTTCATTTCACATAATCATAACCCATTAGGCATCTCTGTCTTTGACCTTCAATAAATATCAGAGGACACAAAGAAAGCTACACATGATATAATGGATTTCTCCACTTTCCATTTGTTGGAGGAAAAAAAACTTCCCTTGTTTCTTTGACTCTCATATTTCCATTTCTTTCTTTCTAGTGTGGTTACCCTGTTCAAGCACGCACTGTTTTTATATTTATATCTTAATTCTGTCAGGTTCAACATAAAGAAAGTGAAAATGAAGTTGCTCAGTCATGTCTCACTCTTTGGACCCCTCTGGACTGTAGCCTGCCAGGCTCCTCTGTCCATGGGATTTTCCAGGCAAGAATACTGGAGTGGGTTGCCATTTTCTTCTCCAAAGGAACTTCCTGATCCAGGGATCAAACAAGGGTCTCCTGCATTGCAGGCAGACTCTTTCCCATCTGAGCCACCAGGGAATTCAAATGATTATACAAATATGGTATTTAACACACAGTATCTTAGCAGCTGGCCAAACTACCAGCATTTCATGGGACTTTTTCTTTTCTCTGTGCATGGCATTGGGAGATCATTCCGTAAATATTTTCAACCCTCTCTAAAATAAAAGCCCAACTCACTCTCATTTTCAAACTTAGCATCTTTTACTCTTGAATTGATTCCTTTTTCTGTAAACAAAGTAATTTTGTCTTTATGTCATGGTTTTTATCAGCCTGTTTCTTATAGGCATGATCAATAGTTTGCAACCAGGGATGATTTTGTCCCACAATAGACGTTTGGCAATATCTGGAGATATTTTTGGTTATCACAGCCTGGGGGGATGGGGAGGAGGACACTGGCATCTAGTGGGTAGGGACCAGAGATCCTGCTATAATGCATAGAGCAACCACTCACAACAAAGAATCATCTAGCGCCGAATGTCAATAGTGTGAAGTTTGAGAAATCCTGAACCAGGTTAAAATCTCGCCTGCATCTTTTTGAGTAAATGGATGCTTTCAATAGTTTATATGCTTTAAAAGCACTTGATAATTTAAATCTGTCTTCAGGTTGAGCAAATCAGCTCAGAGAAGGTCGTGAGGGTTTGGCTCCCTCAACTTTCTTCTGTGAGTGGAGGTCAGATACCTGTCCTTGAGCTTATGAGAAGGAACCTAAATACTATGGCTCTGTATGCTTAACACCCTTTGCCACTTAAGGGGGTCACAGTAAGGTGACCAAGCCTCTCATCACTTCCTCCGGTAAATGATTAATTTTGAGAAAGGTCTCTGCATGAACTCTGAATTTCAGCTGTCTCCTGGAGCAAGTTGTCTGTGTTCAGGAACATTGCTTTTGATTCAAGCCACCAGAAACTGATTATGCTTAACCCACATATGCTCTGCAGAGCAAGCCTTCCCAGGGTGATGAAAGCCATGAAATTTCATAGGTACTGTAAAGTCCTAAAAATTTGGATGGCAAATGCACAAATACTGCCATCAATATCCTCAGGCTTAGTGCTGCTATTAACATCAGGTGTACATACTATGACTTTATTTCCTAAACTACACCGATAGTGCTTAAATACATGGATTTATTATCACATTTGGCATATTTTATTTATAGCATAAGAAAGGTGAAACATTCTGCAGCATTGCATGTTAAGATTAGGATTTATTGTCCAGGAATCCTTGAACAATTTTATCAAAAGCCCATTTCTAGGTGGTGTTTTTCTGCAATAAATCATAGAGCAAGAATCTATCAGTGGACACCAGGAAGAGATAAATGAGTGTAGCGGAAAGAGGGTCATCACAGATTTTTTTCTGTATCATGACCTGTCATTGGCAGAAATCCATTTATTATAGTTCACAGATGATTTTTTTTACCTGCTTGCTGTGTTTTCTGTTCAAGGTGTTAGCTAAGATAAAATGAAAACCTGGCAAAACATAAGCCATCAAAATCCATGAAAAGAGACATAACTTAAAGATCATGAGACACAAAAAGTATCGATTTTTTTTCTCCTCCCATGTAACTGCAACTTTCAGGGGAAATATCTTTTTAAAATGTAAATATTTTAATTTTTTAAGTAACTGCTCCTCAGGTTGGTGGTACAATTATTGGAAACACAATTTCCTTTGCAGACTAGAAGTTTCCCCTAGAATGTTCCTTCAGTAGAAAAGCAGTAGAAGGGGTACCTAATAGTTGTTGAGTAGTGTTCAAGCACCTCCTGAATGAGTTTTCTGTCCTTTTTTCCCTTTTTGAAAACATACCCTATCTCATTGAATCTGTCATCAGGACTCTGTAATTTGGAACAAGACCAGGAACATAAATACATGCTAACTGCCAGGCTAAATATGAGAATGATCTTTGTGTGGTTGTCACCACAACTACAGTTGAGTTTACATTTGATTGAAAGAATTCAATAAAATATATTATTTCAGGTTTCTTTTTAAAATACATTTATTTTTGCACTGCCTTTTCCTTCTCAAGTCATTTAGGATATGAAAAAACTTGCAAAATATATTTCAAGCTTCTCAAAATGAAACAGCAGCAAATACACGTTGAATAAGTGCTGAATTTCCACAAGAATACTTAAAACATGTTTGTTTCTTCAGAAGGGAGACTGAACGGCTCCTATCCCTACACACTCTGGGATGCAGGTCCATCAATTTGAGGTAATGCTACATGACACCCTGGAGAGCCATTCTCTCTCCACATCCCTCCACAATCCTAAAGAGTCCCCAGATGACACTAGCTTTAAGCATAATACAGATGAGCAATAAGGAAAGTATAGGTGGATGATGGCTCTCTCAGGGTGTGCCCCAGACCAGGTCCCAGGCCTTCTATTAAGAAATCCAAAGCAATGGAAGTTCTCATCTCACCTTCTTCCTGGGCAGATGAAGACAAGCCCTCCATTTAGGGGGCTTGTAAACATGCATACCGGAGAAGGCAATGGCAACCCACTCCAGTACTCTTGCCTGGAAAATCCCATGGACGGAGGAGCCTGGTAGGCTGCAGTCTGTGGGGTCGCATAGAGTCGGACACAACTGAGTGACTTCACTTTCACTTTTCACTTTTCATGCATTGGAGAAGGAAACGGCAACCCACTCCAGTGTTTTTGCCTGGAGAATCCCAGGGACGGCGGAGCCTGGTGGGCTGCTGTCTATGGGGTTGCACAGAGTCGGACACGACTGAAGCGCCACAGCAGCAGCAGCAGCAAACGTGCATACCAACCCTGAGCTCACAGACAAGCGCCAAGAACAAAATGGAAGTGACTGCTTCCTTCTTGTACTTTCTCAAATGCCATCTGTCTCTCTGAGATACTTGGTGGGAGAAACTGGATAGAATGTTTTAGTTATAGGTACACTACTAGGGACTGGAGAAGGAAATGGCAACCCACTCCAGTCTTCTTGCCTGGAGAATCTCATGGACAGAGAAGCTTGGAGGGCTACATTCCACGGGGTCACAAAGAGTCAGACATGACTAAAATGACTGAGCACTCAGAGTACTAGGAACTAGATCAAAATTTAAGGGGACTAAGGGTGCCCAAA
Organism: Bison bison bison; assembly: GCF_000754665.1. Classification (NCBI taxonomy): domain Eukaryota; kingdom Metazoa; phylum Chordata; class Mammalia; order Artiodactyla; family Bovidae; genus Bison; species Bison bison. The sequence goes on from NW_011494847.1 coordinate 624,999, forward strand.
ACCTCAGTCACCAAAAAAAAAATTTTAGTGACACTTTTTAAAAAATTTTATTTTTAATTGGAGGATAATTGCTTTACAATGTTGTTGAATTCTGCCATACAATAACGTAAATCAGTCATAAGTATACATATATTCCCTCCCTTTTGAACCTCCCTCCACACCTTCCCCTGTCCCCCACTAGCTGTCTTTCCTGCTAGCTATCTGTATTGCCTGTGATAATGTACATGTTTCGATGCTACTGTCTCGACTCCTGCCATCGTCTCCTTCCCCCGCTGTGTCCACAAGTCTGTTCTCTACATCTGCATCTCTATTCCTGCCCTGCAGCTGGATTTATCAGTACCATTTTTCTAGATTCCATATATATGCATTAATATATGATATTCATTTTTCTCTTTCTGACATACTTCACTCTGTATGACAGGCCCTAGGTTCATCCACTTCAGTTCAGCTGACTCAAATGCATTCCTTTCTATAGCTGAGTAATATTCCATTGTGTATATGTACCACAACTTCTTTATCCATTCATCTGTCAGTGGACATCTAGGTTGCTTTCATGTCCCAGTTATTGTAAATAATGCTGCAATGAACACTGGACTACATGTGTGTTTTAGAATTGTGGTTTTCCTAGGGTATATGCCCAGTAGTGAAATTGCTGGGTCATTTGGTAATTTTATTCCCAGTGTTTTTTTTAAAGAAATCTCCATCCTGTTCACCATAATGGCCGTAGCAGTGTATATTCCCACCAACAGTGCAGGAGAGCTCCTTTTTCTCCACATCTTCTCCAACATTTATTGTTTGTAGTTTTTTGTTTTTTGTTTTGATGATTACCATTCTCACAGATGTGAGATGATACCTCATTGTGGTTTTGATTTGCATTTCTCTAATAATGAGTGGTGTTTAACATCTTTTCATGTGTTTATTTGCCATCTGTATATCTCCTTTGGAGAAATGTCTATTTAGGTCTTCTACCCATTTTTTGATTGGATTGTTTCTTTTTCTGATCTTGATCTGGTGAGTTGCTGTGTATTTTGGAGATTAATCCTCGTCTGCAATTATTTTCTCCCATTCTGAGCATTGTCTTTTCATCTTTATAGTTTCCTTTGCGGTGCAAAAGCTTTTAAGTTTAATTAGGTCCTATTTGTGTATTTTTGGTTTTATTTCCATTACTCCAGGAAGTGGGTCAAAGAGGATCTTGCTGCGATTTATGTCAAAGAGTATTCTACCTATGTTTTCCTCTTAGTTTTATAGTTTCTGGCCTTAATTTAGGCCTTTAATCCATTTTGAGTTTATTTTTGTGTATAGTGCTTAGTGACAGTTTTTAGAAGGTTTACTCCTTTATTTTGTTTTTTGGCTGTGGTGGGTCTTTGTTGCTGTGCAGGCTTTCTCTAGTTAGTGAGTGGAGGCTGCTCTGCTGCAGTGCTAGGGCTTCGTACCGCAGTGCGTTCTCCTGTGGCTATCACAGGGTCTAGGTGCGTGGGTTTCGGTAGTTGCGGTTCCTGCTGTTCCTGCGCTTCCAACTACAGGCTCAGTAGTTGTGGTGCACGGGATTAGTTACTCTGTGACATGTGGGATCTTGCCAGGGCAGGGATTAAACCCATGGTTCCTGCTTTGTTAGGTGGATTCTCAACCGCTGGACCACCAAGGAGGACCCTAGTGATACTTGTAAGTGTTAAAATTACTGCCCCCCCAAAATCCATGGTGAGTAAAATGCTAATATTTTAAATACAACAAGATCAGTATTATTTATTTTCGTTTTTCTCTAATGTGGCTCATTGTGGCCCTGCACAGTATCCACTGAAGTAAGTGGAAGTGAAGTGAAGTGAAAGTCGCTCAGTCGTGTCTGACTCTTTGCGAACCCATGGACTATAGAGTTGATAGAATTCTCCAGGCCAGAATACTGGAGTAGCCTTTCCCTTCTCCAGGGGATCTTCCCAATTCAGGGATTGAACCCAGGTCTCCCACATTGTAGGTGGATTCTTTACCAGCTGAGCCACAAGGAAAGCCCAAAAATACTGGAGTAGGTAGCCTATTCCTTCTTCAGTGAATCTTCCCTACCCAGGAATTGAACCTGGGTCTCCTGCATTGCAGACAGATTCTTTACCAACTGAGCCATCAGGGAAGCCCCTAAAGTAGAGTAAGTGGAAGAGGAAGTTAAAGAAAGCCAAGTGTCATCTTTGTAACTGCAGTGGTTTGCTTTAACAGGCTGGACATCTTCTGGAAACAGGCATTTATCACATGTTAATGCTGTAAAGGTCGTGGTTGGGAGCAGCACAGAGAAGTTTACAGAGTAAGTTCAGTCACAGACTCTAGTCCTGGTTTGTCACTTACCAGCCATGCAACCTTGGGCAAGTCACTTGTTTCCCTGTTGCCATTTCCTTATCCATAAAAGAATGTTGGAAAAAAATTAAGGTTTTGCAATATTTCTGGAACCTACCATATCAATGAAAGAAATCTATAATAAAGTAGATGACTTGGTCATTGACTTGCATTTATTCAGGTTTTATCCAAATTTTCATTTTCTTTATACTTCTGGTAAAAACAGTTCATTAAGTCAGCTTTTAAATCCTTTAATCTGGATACCAGAAAGGCCCTGAAATCAACTGTGAGGGCCAGTGGTCAGTTCCATTCCACTCCTGCCAAGATAATACCTGTTATGAGGATCCATAAAAGACTTCCAAATTTATGGATTCTGTGCCTTTAGTAAGGGTTGTGCATTTTTGACTCTTAAAATATGGTGTGGTATTAGATGTCTCATTCTTTTCCAGATAAATGACCCTTTCCTGTGAATCGAGGTAGAACTAAACCTGGGGAAAGTGATTAGAGACACTGGTCATCTCTAGTCACTTTTAGAATGAAGCCCATGATAAAGAAGATTCATGAAGACAGCAGTTTTACACCACATAATTGTCTCAGACTTCTCTAATGGACAGTGTTAATCAAAATTTAGCCTGGTATTAGTCCACTCCAGTACTCTTGCCTGGAAAATCCCATGAACGGAGGAGCCTGGTAGGCTGCAGTCCATGGGGTCGCTAAGAGTCAGACAAGACTCAGCGACTTCACTTTCACTTTTCACTTTCATGCATTGGAGAAGGAAATGGCAACCCACTCCAGTGTTTTTGCCTGGAGAATCCCAGGGACGGGGGAGCCTGGTGGGCTGACGTCTATGGGGTCACACAGAGTCGGACACAACTGAAGCGACTTAGCAGTAGCAGTAGTAGATTAAAATTCTTTTAAAATCCCATGTCTAATAATCATCCCATCTCTTCTTTCAACATACTGTGGTACTTCACTTACAGAATTTTGGGCAGTAATTTTTCTTTAAATGTTAGCCAGTGTCCTGAAAGGAGTATGTCCAGCTTTTGTGCATCAGTGGAATATTCTTTTGAAAGGAGGACATAATTATGAATCATAAACAATAGAAAGCAGAAATATTTCATTCTTTTGGGGGAAGGTTACAGGGAACTAAGAAAACTTGAAATATTGTACCAAATAATCACGCTTAAGGCATCTGTTGCGGTAAGTTCATCAAAGAGAGTCTAATTGTGTGTGCTTGTGTATGTGTGAGAGAGGGAGTGAGATCACACGTGAGTGTGAAGATCTGAACTCACTTTCCTCTTCTTCCCCAGTTTCTCCAGAACTGTGTCAGTTGCTGTGCTTTGGTTATGACCCGTAGTCCCCATGCACTCACCTATAAGGGTTATCATCAGCACTTGTGTATCTGAAACCTTCATATGCGCAACATGAAAACTGAGATAATCATTCATGGACGTGATAATCCATGCGGTGTTCAATTGTAAGGCCAATGGGAAGAATTTACCTACTTTACCATTTAAAATAACTTAGTTCAATGATTGTAAAGAGAGTGACTGATAGAAACAGAGAAGACAGGCTGGACTCTTAACCCATTGCAGGGTGTAAATTAAAGGCTGTCTTTGGCTTTTTTTAACTTAGTCCAGACATTTTACACAATTATTGTCTCAGCAGAGCAGAAGAATAAAAGGTGCTTGCTTTCTTTGCCATGTGTGTTTTTCTTACAAATAGAAGTTGAAAGAGAAGAAAGAGAGAGAGTGACACAGAAGAAAGACAGAGGCATTTCAGGTTGTTAGTTTGGAGAATTAACCTAAAAGGGATATGTTACATAGTTCTTTAAAGTGTCCCCAACGTTAATTTATCCAGATGTCTCAAATTGACAATAAGACCTTATGAATCTAGAGGCAAAACAGTTCCCTTTGTTATCCACGAAATAAATTGTGTCTTGGGAAGTGGTAATAACAAAGGGAATGTTCTTTGAAAATGAAGATTTGGTCATTCTGACTGATAAAATTGTTTTTAAGATAAAACTACTATACAAGTCAAAGTGATACAGCATCTTTTATTATATTTTCAGATTCTGTGACTGCCTTCTTGGGCTGATGTTTAAAGGATTAGAATGAAGCTTACCTTCTGTGTGTTTTTGAAACTTCCCACTGATCAGCCTCTGAGAAAAATGCACTGGTGTATCATGTTTCTAACACTTAAAGATCTAATTGGGATGTTGTTCTGTACATGCTGTTAGACACTGTAGTGACAGGAAGAATCCTAGCCCACATTGGCTGAGAGCCAATACATACCTTCCCAGAACAAAGTGCAGGATAATTAAAGTGCAACTACCGAGAGAGCACCGCAGAGCGCGCACAAAAATAGCTATCAGTAAAGTGTTGGAGATCATGCTCCTCGGGAACCTCGGAGTTCATTGCTACATTTGCTTTCCTTTTCTTTTCAAATACAGTTAATCAGGGATATTTTCTTTTTTCCTTCACTTATTAACTATTTTGTGAGAAGTTCTGAATACAAAAAAGTAAACTAATATCCTCCTCAATAATCCCTGCAAAATTACATGAAGAATGCTGTTAAGAGATCAAACATATATGATTTCATAAAATTTAAGGGAAATGAGGCATTTTAAAAGCTTCATTTCAACTACAAATGGAGAACTAAGAACTAAATAAAATGCAGGGGGTATTTTTACATCAGTCACAATTCCTATTCAAACAGTCTATTTAAATGTGCACAGGCCTTTCATGCAGAGCCACTCACATGCCCTTGCATAGCAGGTTCTGCGAGGAAATCAGGAAGGCATTGGGTTTGTATAAGCCTGCAACATGACCCTGGGTAAGCCTGGCCACCATTCTAGCATAACCATTTAAAAATAGTTTTTCCCATTCACTTTTTAAAGCTACAATTTTGTGCAAAGCATCAAGCATTGGAAACCTCTGAGTAGCTGGTTCCTACAGTGAAACCTAAAGGATTTACACTGGAACTTCCCAATACTACTAAAGGGAACAATGCAAATAAATCCCTTTTGCGGTGATGGGGAAATGGGATCCTTAGAAAGCTCCTTCCCTATTCAATGAAACCTGCCAATTTTTTACTCTTAAAATATGATTCTGTCCGCAGGGCAACTTCAAAATGGTTTCTCCACATTTCTTTAGCTCATGTGTAAATCAAGTGCTGTTCAGCAGATACCACGGATAAATCATCCATATTTTATTCCTTCTTTTTTTATAGAATGCATTTGCAAGATCAATTTCTGATTTTGTAGAAGTCCCTTGACCAGGTTAAACTCTATCTGGCTTGCTTTTTTATTTAGGTTGCGTTTCCCTAAGTAAGCCTCAGGAAACGCAGTGATAGTCTAAGTTCAGTACACAATCGTCTGGCAAGGTCAAGTGGAGAGTTATAACAGGCAGGCGTCTATTTATTTATACGAGTTGCCCATGCTATGCTGAGTTAGCCTCAACACATTCAAGTTTTTAAATCATATAACTTGCTTTCAAATCAACTTCCTCACGACAGCTGAAGGGTTCAAGTCAATAGATGGCTAATGTGTGTTTTTTTTTTTATTAAATCTCTTGATAGGGTCACTTAATGATTGTTAGGATGCTTGATGCAGCCCCCAGGTGCAAACTGTCTGCAAAGCATAAAGAATGAGCTGTTCCCCCTCTGCCACAGCCTCTGCTGATTTACAACCACTTTGTGTTTGATGCTGGACAGGATAATTTCATCAGTCTCCAACCCTTGTGATCACGTCCCAAAATGACTCGTCAGGTGAGGCCCCAGCGGAAGATTGCTTGTCACCTGTAGGAAGTAGCTGTCTGCTCTGAGTACTCTCTCCTCATAAATGTAATCATCTGTTAGTTATTCATTGAGCTATCCTTCATGGGCTTGATGGAGTGGCGAGAGCACAGGACCAACTCCTCACTGGGGAAAAGCTTAGAAACAATGCTAGTACCCATTGTATTTTTCTTTCTTCTCTCTCATCTCTTTCTAATGTTGGGAGGACAAGTGTACATCTGGGCTCGTTTTTGAAGATTATGAATGAAAATATTCATGTTAGTACATTAAAGAATATTTTCTTAATTTTTAAAAATTTCACAAATGAGGAAATGGGACTTAGAGATGGTAATTTGTCAAATGTCAAATAGTTGGTCAGGTTTGCCTGACTTTCAATTCTTTATTCTTAACCATTTAGCAGTATTGCAGAATAAATCAATGTTTAAATGAGGTGACACAATCACCTCTCTTACACTTTTAAGCCTAATCTAGAATGAAATAATTTATATATGTTGGCATCATGTTTAATTTAATCCAATTACTAATTAGCCACTTCATTAGTTCATTTATTGACTCAACACCTATTATGATCCTACTACATTCCAGGCACAGGGCATACTGTAAATTACTCCAATGACTGAATGGTTACTGCCTGTAACAGCCACAGAGGAGAAGTTAAGGGCCATGAGCATGTTTAGTTAGAGTGACTGGAGAAAGCCTGCAGAGGACAGGCCACTTGAAGTGGACCCCAGATGATGTCTGCATTCCCAGATAGCACAGGGCCTTTCATGGACCAGAGTCACTCAAAACACAATCTGACTTGTCCTAAATCTGTGCATGATTTCTCTAGTGTATCTTGGGAAATTTTGCCAGAAAGGCTTCTGGGACCTTTGTAGTGGGGTTGCCTTGACAGCTTAGGGAGGAAAAAGAAGAGCCTGGGATAGAGAGGGAGTTTAGAACTGTGCCCAGAAACCTCAAGTGATGGATGGAATATGACTGGAGGTTTGATTCAGAGACCTTGTTTGAAGTTAGAATTCTTGGTGAGTTTGAAACAAGATCTCAAAGAGCCTGGTGGGTCCTCATCTAAGTTGATTCAGGGTTCTGGAAGCATTCCACATCTAGGTACAGTCCTGGCAGCAGATCTGAAATGCATTCAAGGTACAGGGAATTTTATTGGTTGCCATGGTGAGAATTAGATCACATCCTGGGAAGGACTGAGCCTATGGTTGGAAGGTCTAAACATAGAAACTTCTAGAGCCCTTATGTATTCCTTTGTTCAAAGTGAACTTTGCCAATGCATGTAGGTTGATTCTTCTACACAGATAAACTGAAACAGAATGTCCTTTCCATCAGTTCAGTTCAGTTCAGTTGCTCAGTCATGTCCAACTCTTTGCGACCCCATGGAGTGCAGCACACCAGGCTTCCCTGTCCATCACCAATACCCAGAGCTTGCTCAAACTCATCGAGTCGGTGATACCATCCAACCATCTCATCCTCTGTCATCCCCTTCTCCTCCTGCCTTCAATCTTTCCTAGCATCAGGGTCTTTTCTAATGAATCAGTTCTTCGTATCAGGTGGCCAAAGTATTGGAGCTTCAGCTTCAGCATCAGTCCTCCCAATGACTATTCAGGACTGATCTCCTTTAGGATGGACTGGTTGGATCTCCTTGCTGTCCAAGGGTCTCTCAAGTGCCTTCTCCAACACCGTAGTTCAAAATCATCAGTTCCTTGGCACTCAGCTTTCTTTATGGTCCAACTCTCACATCCTTACATGACTACATACATACATCAATAGTTTTGTATTAATAATAGAATTCCTTGTACAGAAATTTGCTTTCCAGATCAGCAAATACATTTTTGTTAGGGTTTACTCTCTGTCTCCAGAACTGTAGGCCCTTGGTTGGTATTTTGCTCAAACTCTTTCCTACAAAAAGGTAAAAATTTGCTGCTCCTCATGAGTGAATCATTCTAATATTCTCTGGAGGAAGCAAGATCTTTTTTCATAAGGAATACAATGAATGGTCATTAAACACCCAGTACATCCATTGTGTATAAAATACATGGTGTCATAAAGGTCTGAAGAATTACCAGAGACACGGCATGAACTTACCTCTGGATGCTGCAGAGTATGGAACTTACTAGAATTTTTTTCCAGTACGGACCCAAATATGCCTCCGGGTGGTATGTTGTTCACTTTGTAGTATGAGGGCTTTCCTGGTGGCTCACATGGTAAAGAATCTGCCTGCCAATGCAGGAGACCAAGGTTCAGTCCCTGAGTTGGGAAGATCCCCTGGAGAAGGGAAAGGCTACCCACTCCAGTATTCTTGTCTGGTGAATTCCATGGACAGAGGAGTCTGGTGGGCTACAGAAAGTAAGTTACTCTTAATTATTAGATTCCAAGGCATTGATGATTGGTACTTTTGTCACCAAAGACAGCAGTTAAATGGGAGAGAACAACACAGGGGTAAATCATTTTCACTTATTTACGTTCATTAGAAACTGCCAAGTGGATTCAATTTTTATTTAAAAAATAAAAGTCTTCCCAAGCTGGGAGGTGTTATGGTCAGCTAAGAAAAAAAAATTTATAATCAAAACACACAATGTTGGAGAATATGTTTATTATAGATGTTGCGATGATTTACTTCTAATCATAATATTCCTAGTAGACATCATAGTAACAAGGATTTCCTTTAATTAGGTTGTGTCTCTTTAATAAAACTATATCAAGTGAAGATAGATTGAAAACATAATGTCTTTGGCAGTGAAGTAGACTTTTGTGGCATCCCTGCCATTGGCTATGACAAGTGACAAGTGAAAGCCGCTCAATTGTGTCTGACTCTATGCGACCATATGGACTATAGGCCATGGAATTCTCCAGGCCAGCATACTGGGATGCATAGCCTTTCCCTTCTCCATGGGATCTTCCCAATCAGGGATTGAATCCAGGTCTCCCGCATTGCAGACAGATTTTTTACCAGCTGAGCCACAAGGGAAGCCTGCCATTGGCTATAAGCATAGACAAAGTAGAATACTGGCTTCAGGAATCTTCTAAGAGCAGCCCTGGAAGGTATAGCTTTGGCACAAGCCAAATCATGTACTCCAGAATCACCTTCTATAGTAGTGAGACATGTAGTCTACCTGCTTCAGCTTCGTTTGGAGAGCACTGACTCCTCTGAAGCATGGCACGTGCCTCAACCTTCCTTGGAGGAAGGTGAGTTTGTCCAGAGGGAAATGGTCTTGTAGAAAACAAGTCTAATGACTGCTGGTGACAGGTACAGAGTTCTGCAAAACAGAGGGAAGACTGTTTTTTGCAAAATAAAATAAATGTCAAGAGTTCATGGGAAATCACACTTTTAAATGGACCATGATCCTTTTCTAAAGAATTATAACTTAATAAATTCAGAGAAGAAAGTAATTTGGACATTCCCCTGCAACAAAAAGAGATGGAGAGCATTCTTAACTTTTTAACAAAGCTCCATTGTTTTCTTGTGATTTTGCTTTATGGGGTTTAAATTAAAGGGAAGCTACTCTGTGGCAAAGCAAATCTTTGTTTTAAAACATTTAAGTAGAATCCGCACTGGAGAACTTCCTTGAGGGCCAATGCTTGTTCTGAGATGATTTTTTTTTAATTGAGGTATAGTTGATTTACAACATTGTATCAGTTTCTGGTGTATAAAATGTGGTTCAGTTTCATATTATTTTCCATTATAGTTTATTACAGGATAATAAATATAGTTCCCTGTGCTATATGGTAGGACCTTACTGTTTATTGAGACCAATCTTTTAATTGGAAAGATTTCAAGTCATTATCATGTGAAAGCAACTACAGGCAAGAAATAAACTACCATAATACCATATGTCTTTGCATAAAGTGACCCAAGAGCTTTAGTGAAACCCCCTCAGACATCCAATGTATACAATAAGTTGACTTTTCTTTTAAGCATCCAGAGCTTACTACATATGTACTAACCTTGGGACAAGAAACAAAATGATCATTCACATTCTCTTGCAGCATCATGTAAGGAGCTAACTTAGCCCCAAACCCTGAAGGTCTAGTTGTTCTAGTTGTTCTCTTAACTCTGGGGTAGAGAAATTTAAGTAAAAAGTTGACTTCCTTGATAGGGACTATAACCTGGTACTTTCAAAGTTATTTCATTAAGTTTACCACATAATTATAATTGAAGAAAATATAGGGTTCATTTTTAACACATTTTTACAAAATTCCTTCACCTTAAAAGCTGTTATTTAAAAAAGTGAAAGTAGCCTTTCAGCAAAAACTAAGTTGGAAAGTATTATAGCATATAGAATGCACATAAGACTTTTTGATTTACTGCATTATAGAAAAGACAAATGAGACTTTTAATCTTTTATGAAATACTTCTAGTGTCTCTATTTCCATTTTCATGGAATTTCATGAGAACATCAATATTAATATCATGGTGGCTGTGACCCACTATTTCAGCAGTGTGTGGGCTGTTTATCTCTTTCCTTTTTGCTCTTTTATTTTATAATGAAAGTGTATTAACTGTAAAAAATAATTTCATCAATCTTTTAGGTATTTAAAAACATAAGGTCATTTAAATTGGCTTATCCAAAGTTATACACACTTTTTGGAGTAATATTTAGTCCAAGTGAGGGTGACAAGCACTAAGATTCTGTAAGCACAAGATGTAGGAACACAGAGGAAAGACTCAGAAAAAGTTTCATTAAAGAAATGAAGGGTAACCTAAGATTTGAATGATTGTGAGTTAGCCAAGAGACCCGGGAGACAAATGTTCCAGGCATAGGGAATAGCATATGCCAGAGCCCAGTCATGAGATTTAGCCATTTACTAGGAGATTTGAAGCTATAGAGTGCTGGGAGAATGGCAGTGAAAGGACTGAAGGGATAAATGGTTTAGAATGTGGACTTTGTCTCAAGGACAACCACTAAAGGATTTTAAGCTTGGGATTGACAAGATCAGATCTGCATTTATTAAGATCAATTTCATAACTGCTGGGGGCAAGAATTGTTGTTGGAGATTTGAATAAGCAGTTAGGGGGAAATACAAGATACTTTATTTAAAGCTGGAATTATTTCACAGATTAATGTGAAAAAAATTATGAAAATTTGGACGGAATCCAGATTCTCTCTGACCATACATAACCTACCCAGGAGTCATGTGATATCTATCAGGAGAAAAGCACTGAAAAATTTAAAGCCCAGAGAAACAAGATGGCTGAAGTGTTAGTCTTGTTGGTAAGATCATCCTGGCAGTGACAAATTTTTGCCAATTATCTATTGAAACTAAGAAGACACCCCATAATTATTGCTTTAAAGTTACTATTCATTTCATATGCTCACAAGGTCATAATCTGTTGGTCAAGAATTTAAGCAGGGTTTAGTTGGAGGAGTCTACTGAATTTTGTGGCAACATCTGGGGTCACTTGATAATATTCAGTTGGTGACAAGTCTGGACAGGAGGCCTCAAAAAGTCTTAATCACATGTTAAGACTTGAATGTCTTGTCCAGGACCACCAGTAGGTTGTTTGGCTGGGCCACTCTCTTTTCCTGCATAATTCCAGCAAAATTAAACAAGATACTAAAAGGAACATACATCATGATCAAGTGGGATTTATCCCTGGGATGCAGGAGTAGTTCAACATACACAAATCAATAAGTATGATACACTGCATCGATAGTCTGAAAGATAGAAATCATATGATCTATTGAGATGTCAATAAATGGAGGGAAAGCATTTGACAAAATACATGTTTTCATGAATTGATGAAAGAAGCTCTTGACAAATTGGGTATAGAAGGAAAGTGCCTCTACACAACAGTGCCATACCTGGCAAACACACAACTAACACACTCAGCAGTAACATCATGCTCTTTCCCTCTAAGATCGGGAACATAAAAGGGTGCCCACTCTTACCACTCCCATTCAACATAATACTGGAAGTCCAAGAAAGGCAAGAAAAAGAAATGAAAGACATCTAAATCAGAATGAAATAAGTAAAATTGTCTCTGTTGGCAGATTATATGATCATGTATGGATAAAATCCTAAAGACTCCAGCAAAAAAAAAAAAAATTGGAACTAATTACAAATTCAGTAAATTCCAGGATACAAAACCAACATGCAGAAATCAGTTGCATTTCTAAATGCTAACAACAAACTAACAGAGAAATAAAGACAACAATTAGATTTACAGTAGCAGCAAAAACAACAAAGTGCTTAGGAATTAGTTTAACCAATGAAGTGAACACCTGTACACTGAAAACTATAAAACATTGATGAAAGAAACTGAAAAGACAAAAATAAATGGAAAGATATTCATGTTCATGAATCAGAAGAAATGATATTGTTAAAATGTCCATATGGCTCCAAACTACCTATAGATTCAATGCAATCCCCATCAAAATTTCAGTGGCATTTTTCACAGAAATAGAGAAAACAGTCCTAAAACTCATGTTGAGCTACAAAAGACCTTGAATAGCCAAAACAATCCTGAGAAAGAAGAACACAGCTTAAGGCATCACATGTCTTGATTCCAAGCTATATTAAAAAGCTACAGTAATCAAAATAGTATAAAGTGAAGTTGCTCAGTTGTGTCCGACTCTTTGCGACTCCATGGACTGTAGCCTACCAGACTCCTCCATCCATGAAATTTTCCAGGCAAGAGTACTGGAGTGGGCTGCCACTTCCCTCTCCAGGAGATCTTCTGATCCAGGGATTGAACCTGGATCTACAGCATTTCAGGCAGGCGCTTTACCCTCTGAGCCACCAGGGAATCAAAATAGTATAGAACTGGCATAAAAATTAGACACATAGACCATGGAAGAGAATTGAGAGCCCAGAAAAACCCTCACATATATGATCAATTAATATTTTATAGAGGAGCCAAGAATATTAAATGAGGAAAGAATAGTTTTTTCAATAAATGGTTTTGGGGAAACTGGATAATCACATGCAGAAGAATGAAATTGAACCCCTATCTTACTCCACTCCAAGAGTTTACTTGAAATGGATTAAAGATTTAAAAAATAATACCTGAAGCCATAAGACCCTTAGAAGAAAACATAGAAAAAAATGCTTTTTAATATTGGCAACATTTTTTTTTGGATATGATCCAAAAGCACAACAAAAGCAAAAATAAACAAAAGGTACATCATCAAACTGAAAACCTTCTGCACAGCAAAGGAAATCATCAACAAAATGAAAAGGCAGTCTACAAGTTGCGAGAAAATATTTTAAATTGTCTGTCTAAGGGTTTAATATCCAAAATATATAGGGGACGCATATTACTCAATAGCAAACAAAAAGAAATTCCAATCAAAAAATGAGCAGAGGACCCAAATAGACATTTTTCCAAAGAAGACACAAAAAGGACAAACAGGTACATGAAAAGAAGGTCAACATCATTGTTCAGCAGGGAAATACAGATTGAAACCACAATAAGATAGCAATTCATATCTGTTAGAATGACTGCTATCAAAAAGACAGAGATAACAAGTGTTGGTGAAGATGTGGGGAAAGAAAAGAACTCTTGTGCATTATCAGTTAAAATGTAAATTGATACAGCACTGTTTTCCCACTTGTCATGACTGCTTTAACTCTTTATCTTATGTTGTGTGAACTCTACATGTCACCTCAAGTCCTTTTAGAAATTAGTGAGTATGCAAATAAATAAACCAATAAAAGAGAAATAATTTCAGGCATATATGTATTATGGTGTTTAGAAACAAAAAAAATTTAACACAGAGAATTGTATTCTTATTTATTTTCTTTCTTTTAGAATTACTGCCCTTAAAAACAATCACCTGAAAACCAAAATATGGAGCATGGTCCCATTAGTGTTACCGTAGAACATGCAGGAGACTTTTAATTGATAAACATACACTGTGCCAATCCAGTTTAGTCTCAGACAAGCTGGAATTGATTCCTAATTTTAGGTGGTGGCTAAAGAGGAAATGTGGCTTCCGTGGCACAGTGCCAATGCAGGAGATGCAAGAATTACAGGTTCAATCCCTGGGTCAGGAAGATCTCCTGGAGGAGGAAATAGCAACCTATTCCAGTACCATTGCCTGGAGAAGCCAATGGATGGAGGAACCTGACAGTCCATGGGGTCACAAAGAATCAGACACGACTGAGGGGAATCAGACACACACACACACACACACACACACACACAGAGGGGAAATATGCCCAGAAACAAAGGAAAGAGGGGGAAAAAATCATGCTATTGATTTTAAGAACTGGCTTCAAAGGAAGACTAGCAAAGTGCTGGTCACTAGAAAAGGGGATTTAAAGGCCTGGATTCCAGTCATGTTTCTGCTGTCAGATGACTGAGTGCCCCTGAGCAAGTAACACAGCCTGGGCACCAGTTCCTCCCATTTCCGTAGTCCCAGGCTTCAGAGGTGAAAGCTGTCTTCTTCTCTTCAAGCTCTCTTTACTTCCATCATCTTTTTCATTGCATTTGCCACGTGAGTAGACCGTTTGTTTATGTGCCTCCTCCCTAGAAGTCAGCTTCTCCTAAGTGTGTTTGTTTTTCACTCAACTCCGTTTGTGTAGTTTCTAACACATAATTGGTGTTCAATAAAAACAAGGCAAAAAAATGTATGAATTGAATCACCTGTCACTATATCTTTCTTGGACTCAATTTCATTCACAAAATTAAGGGAGTAACAACTGCTCCTGCTGCTACTGCTAAGTCGCTTCAGTCGTGTCCAACTCTGTGCGACCCCATACTGAGGAGATCCCAAATTTCCTTCTTTGATTCTGGCACACAGACACCTAAAGCCTTTTTAGAACATAAAATAATCAGTCCTTACATTTTCTTACAGTTAGAAGCCATTGACTTTTTGATCTCCATTTTGAGCGTTGAGGCCTCTAACAGGTATAATGCAACTTTAATCTGAAAGCGATCACCTGAAGAAGGAAAGAAAAGTGGACACAGCCCTTTATACTCCCAGGACATGTCTTTTTGTCTCATTATACTCTTGAAAAGATGATGTGAGATAGAAAAAAAAGCACGAGGAGGCTAGCATTTGAAAAGGAAAATGCAACAGGGTGGAGAAAAAAGGATCAGAAAAGCCCCTGGAAAGAAGAGTGAGTCAAAGGTATGTTTAAGAGAAGAGAGTTGTGGCCAAGGACTCAGCTCTTGACCTGGGAGGGAGGCTCTGAGAGACATTTGATCTGCACTTTCACTTAGAAAATTAATCCAGAAGATATCTGAGGCTTCTTTCCTTTTTGTCATGAATACTTTATTGGAGCAGATTCAGAATGAGACTTTTAACAGGAGCACTTTAAAAAAGATGAAGAAAAAAATGTAATAATTGCACACTCAGGCTTGTAATTTCAGAACATCATGATGTTAAAAGGGCTCTAAACATGCTACTTCAGATTTGGATTCCTTTTCACTTCTTCACGAAAGACTAATCTTGTAAGATTGGAGCTGATCGCTGTTTTTGAGTCACACCAATAAACGTTTGGAGTCCATTGTCAGAATGGGAACACTATACTTCTTCCATAATTCAAAAATAATTGAAAGAATGTAACTCAACAATTTTAAAATAATGAATTTTTTTAGATAATAGTTAAGTTCAGTCCAATCTTAGAAAATTCTAGCCCCAAAGAGTTCTTTTTTGAGAAAATAAAGAGAAAGGAATCGATGAGCAAAAATGGTGTGTTACAGAAAAACTCATCGTTTTTAGCTGTTATCTGTCACATTCCCTAAAGGAATATAGAATACATTTTTAAAGGGTATCTCTGTTGACAAAAGTCAAGAAAAAACGTACTCTCATGTGTCAAAAGTAGTTACTGATGAATTGTGTTTTGTTTAATTGTTCAGAGTAGGTGCGAAGTGGATGAGGAATGGAGATGGGGGAGAGAAGGGACTATGTTTCTCCTGAGGCACTGAGGGCTTTTATTTTCCTGTATTTTACAAGTGGTTCACATCAGCCTAAAGCATAGTGTGTGCGGGTTCTTACCTTGTCTCTCTTTGAGGAAAAGAAAGGAAAGGGATTGCAAAAAAAAAAAATCATCTGGATGGTAAATAGAAGAGGCACTTGTGCAGCCCTGGCCTCCTGTCATTGTCTCCATTGTAAGCGGTGTCAGAGCCATCACATTAGGTTGCCACCACGGGGTGCATGCAAATGGGGGAGCTCAAAGCAGGCAGTGCTGAGCAGCCACCACCTGCACATTTCAGATTGTTGGCAGGTACATTGCAGTGGACTAAAACAGAATAATTACTGGAGATAGAGTTGGCAAGTATAGTGTACGGGAGAGGCATTCAATTGCACATGAGTACGATAGGTGAACTATAAAAAAAAAAAATAGTTGGAAGGGTGGGGGGAAATTCCCCATTAAACACCAGACAGCTGGCAATTCCTACCTTCCATTTCGTTTCCTATGAAATAAGAAAGGCTGACCTATGAAGTCAGATTCTCTAGATTTTGGACCATTGATTTAAACAGGGGACATAAAGAGTAAAATTGGGGTCTTGAGAGATGCTTCCTGAACACAGAATGGAATAAGCTCTCAAAGACCAGGGATGCATAGGGAAATATGTGATAACCATACAGTGCATGAGGTAAATGTAGGGTGAATACTGGGACACTTATTTTATCTATCAAACATATTAGTACTTACAGATCAGTCACTATTCTTAGCACTTTATATGTATTAATTCTTTGAATTCTCAGAGTGACCTTGTTATTGCCTTTCTTATCATTGCCATTTTACATGCAGAGGAGGAAACTGAGTCACAGAAAATTAAATGACTTGCCCCAGACTAATTAGCTGTTCTGCAGCAGGGTGGAGGATTCGGCTCTGGTCACCTAGCTCCCTGGTCCACACTGTAAACCATCACTTCAAGCTGCCTCCCAGTGAGAATATATAAGGACTTTAAATGGGATGTTGGCAGAAATTTACATAGAACAACAACACAAAATGATCATTTTATGTAAGTTATCTAAATTATTCAACGTGAACAGCATTATTTTCTTGAATGTGTAGTTATTTGCATAAACGTTCCTTTTTTCTTTCTAAATCTCTGACAGCTTCTCATTTATCAGAGTTTTGTCAATGAAATGCCTGAAACACGTTATGACGCCTCCTTTAAAAAGCTGAAAATTTGTACATATGTATATTACATACTTTCCCGAATTGCAGGGTGTGTTGGGTGGGGAGGATCTGCCTCAAGGCCATGTGTACTCCAGTTGCCACTCATGGGACAACTGGCATCTCTAAATTTTTCGTATCTTTTGAGCCACTTCTCCTAACAGTAACACTTCATTGTTTCCCAACCAGAATTCATCCTCCTATTTCTTCCTAACAGAACTCCTCATTTTCTCATATATTTACCCTCAAATTAGTACATCGCTTTCCTCTGGCTATCATTAATCCAGAAATAGGCATGTGACTTAAGTGACCCTCATAAGGATGAAGTAAAGACATTATATTCCATGGTTCTTCCTCATTTCTTCTTTTTTCTCTCTCAACCCCCTCCTTCCCCTCTCTCTCTTTCTCTTCTGTCTCTCTTGAGACTGAGGAAATATCAGTCCCAGTTGCCCCTGGCAGCCATCTTGCATCTTCTGCAAGATGAATCAGCCAAATACAAAGCCTGAAAACTGCAAATCGGAGAGAACTAGGTCCTGATGACAGCATTTAGTAGCTGATTGTAACATACCTGCAATTAACTCTCACTTTGAATTTCCTGTCTTGTGAGACAAGTTTCCATATTGTTTTGCTGTAGCTTACCTTCAAAAGCATCCAAATAAAAGCCCTGAGGCCTGCACTTCTAAGTCACGTATTCCCTACAAGCTCCATTTAGGCCCTTAGCAGCTTTGACACTGATCTACAAATACTTCAGCATCTAGATTTTCAGCAATGGGCCCCTTTGACTCAGGAAACCTCTTAGAGGCTGTCTGGAGTCTTGAATTAAGCAAGTTATGAGACTCCCTTAAGGTACTTTGGTAGCAGCAAAATCATGGACATGAATGAGGCAAGAAGTTGACACGGCAGGGATCAAACTGGTAGCAGAAATTTGTTAGAGAAAAGAATCTGCATCTTTACACTGGAGATGTTGTTTTCTTTCCCCTGCAGCATTGGTGTGGTAAGAAACAAAGACAAGGTTTTTCAGAAAGAACACTATAATCAAGCACCCACTCCACCATCCGTTCAATTCAGTCAATCAGTAGTGTCCGACTCTTTGCAACCCCAAGGACCACAGCACATCAGGCCTGTGTGTCCATCACTAACTCCCGGAGTTTACCCAAACTCATGTTCACTGAGTCAGTGAGGCCATCCAACCATCTCATCCTCTATCATCCCCTTCTCCTCCTGCCTTCAATGTTTCCCAGCATCAGGGGCTTTTCAAATGAGTCAGCTCTTCGCATCAGGTGGCCAAAGTTTTGGAGTTTCAGCTTCAACATCAGTCCTTCCAATGAACATTCAGGACTGATCTCCTTTAGGATGGATTGGTTGGATCTCCTTGCAGTCCAAGGGACTGTCAAGAGTCTCCTCCAACACTACAATTCAAAAGCACCAATTCTTCGGCGCTCAGCTTTCTTTATAATCCAATTCTCATCCATACATGACTACTGGAAAAACCATAGCCTTGACTAGACGGACCTTTGTTGACAAAGTATCGTCTCTGCTTTTTAATATGCTATCTAAGTTGGTCATAACTATTCTTCCAAGGAGTAAACGTCTTTTAATTTCATGGCTGCAGTCACCTACTGTAGTGATTTTGGAGCCCCCCAAAATAAAGTCTGCCACTGTTTCCACTGTTTTCCCATTTATTTGCCATGAAGTGATGGGACCAGATGGTATTCAGTTTTCTGAATGTTGAGCTTTAAGCCAACTTTTTCACTCTCCTCTTTCACTTTCATCAAGAGGCTCTTTAGTTCTTCTTCACGTTCTGCCTTAAGAGTGGTATCATCTGCATATCTGAGGTTATTGATATTTCTCCTGGCAATCTTGATTCCAGCTTGTGCTTCCTCCAGGCCAGTGTTTCTCATGATGTACTCTGTATATAAGTTAAATAAGCAGGGTGAAAATATACAGCCTTGATGTATTTTTTTTCCTATGTGGAAACAGTCTGTTGTTCCATGTCCAGTTCTAACTGTTGCTTCCTGACCTGCATACAGATTTCTCAAGAGGCAGATCAGGTGGTCTGGTATTCCCATCTCTTGAAGAATTTTCCACAGTAGATTGTGATCCACACAGTCAAAGGCTTTGGCATAGTCAATAAAGCAGAAATAGATGTTTTTTCTGGAACTCTCTTGCTTTTTCCATGATCCAGCAGATGTTGGCAATTTGATTTCTGGTTCCTCTGCCTTTTCTAAAACCAACTTGAACATCAGGAAGTTCACGGTTCACATATTGCTGAAGCCTGGCTTTGAGAATTTTGAGCATTACTTTACTAGCATGTGAGATGAGTGCAATTGTGTGGTAGTTTGAGCATTCTTTGGCATTGCCTTTCTTTGGGATTGGAATGAAAACTGACCTTTTCCAGTCCTGTGGCCACTGCTGAGTTTTCTAAATTTGCTGGCATATTGAGTGCAGCACTTTCATAGCATCATCTTTCAGGATTTGAAATAGCTCAACTGGAATTCCATCACCTCCACTAGCTTTGTTCGTAGTGATGCTTTCTAAGGCCCACTTGACTTCACATTCCAAGATGTCTGGCTCTAGGTCAGTGATCACACCATTGTGATTATCTGGGTCATGAAGATCTTTTTTGTACAGTTCTTCTGTGTATTCTTGCCACCTCTTCTTTATATCTTCTGCTTCTATTAGGTCCATACCATTTCTGTCCTTTATTGAGCTCATCGTTGCATGAAATAGTCCCTTGGTATCTGTAATTTTCTTGAAGAGATCTCTAGCCTTTCCCATTCTATTATTTTCCTCTATTTCTTTGCCTGATCACTGAGGAAGGCTTTCTTATCCCTCCTTGCTATTCTTTGGAACTCTGCATTCAAATGGATATATCTTTCCTTTTGTCCTTTGCTTTTCACTTCTCTTCTTTCTGCAGCTATTTTTAAGGCCTCCTCAGACAACCACTTTTTTGCATTTCTTTTTCTTGGGCATGGTCTTGATCCTTGTCTCCTCTACAATGGCATGAAACTCTGTCCATAGTTCATCAGGCACTCTATCAGATCTAGTCCCTTAAATCTATTTCTCCCTTCCACTGTGTAATCAATCATAAGAGATTTGATTTAGGTCATACCTCAATGGTCTGGTGGTTTTTTCCTACTTTCTTCAGTTTAAGTCTGAATTTTGCAATAAGGAGTTCATAATCTGAGCCAAAGTCAGCTCCTGGTCTTGTTTTTGTTGACCATATAGAGCTTCTCCATCTTTGGCTGCAAAGAATATAATCAATCTGATTTCAGTATTGGCCATCTGGTGATATCCATGTGTAGAGTCTCCTCTTGTGTTGTTGGAAAAAGGTGTTTGCTATGACCAGTGTGTTCTCTTGGCAAAACTCTATTAGCCTTTGCCCTGCTTCATTCTGTACTCCAAAGTCAAATTTGCCTGTTACTCCAGGTGTTTCTCGACTTCCTATTTTTGCATTCCAGTCCCCTATGATGAAAAGGAAATCATTTTGGGGTGTTAGTTTTAAAAGTTCTTGTAGGTCTTCATAGAAAACTTCAGCTTCTTTAGCATTATTGGTTGGGACATAGACTTGGATTTCTGTGATATTCAATGGTTTGCTTTGGAAACCAACAGAGAGCATTCTGTCATTTTTGTTCACTTGGGAGAGCATTACACTGAAGATCTACAATGGAACAAAATAGAAAGCCCAGAGATAAACCTACGCACCTATGGACACCTTATCTTTGACAAAGGAGGCAAGGATATACAATGGAGAAAAGACAATCTCTTTAACAAGTGGTGCTGGGAAAACTGGTCAACCACTTGTAAAAGAATGAAACTAGAACACTTTCTAACACCATACACAAAAATAAACTCAAAATGGATTAAAGATCTAAACATAAGACCAGAAACTATAAAACTCTTAGAGGAGAACATAGGAAAAACACTCTCTGACATACATTACAGCAGCATCCTCTAGAACCCACCTCCCAGAATATTGGAAATAAAAGCAAAAATAAACAAATGGGACCTAATTAAACTTAAAAGCTTCTGCACAACAAAGGAAACTATAGGCAAGGTGAAAAGACAGCCTTCAGAATGGGAGAAAATAATAACAAATGAAACAACTGACAAACAACTAATCTCAAAAATATACAAGCAACTCCTACAGCTCAACTCCAGAAAAATAAACGACCCAATCAAAAAATGGGCCAAAGAACTAAACAGACATTTCTCCAAAGAAGACATACAGATGGCTAACAAACACATGAAAAGATGCTCAACATCACTCATTATTAGAGAAATGCAAATCAAAACCACAATGAGGTACCATTTCACGCCAGTCAGAATGCCTGCAATCCAAAAGTCTACAAGCAATAAATGCTGGAGAGGGTGTGGAGAAAAGGGAACCCTCTTACACGGTTGGTGGGAATGCAAACTAGTACAGCCACTATGGAGAACAGTGTGGAGATTCCTTAAAAAATAGAACTGCCATACGACTGGAAATAGAACTGCCATATGACCCAGCAATCCCACTGCTAGGCATACACACCGAGGAAATCAGAAGTGAAAGAGACATGTGTACCCCAGTGTTCATCGCAGCACTGTTTATAATAGCCAGGACATGGAAGCAACCTAGATGTCCATCAGCAGAGGAATGGATAAGAAAGCTGTGGTACATATACACAATGGAGTATTACTCAGCCATTAAAAAGAATACATTTGAATCAGTTCTAATGAGGTGGATGAAACTGGAGCCCATTATACAGAGTGAAGTAAGCCAGAAAGAAAAAACCAATACAGTATATTAATGTATATATATGGAATTTAGAAAGATGGTAACGACAACCCTGTATGCAAGACAGCAAAAGAGACACAGATGTATAGAAAGTCTTTTGGACTCTGTGGGAGGGGGTGATGATTTGGGAGAATGGCATTAAAACATGTATAATATCATACAAGAAATGAATCACCAGTCCAGGTTCGATGCAGGATACAGGAAGCTTGGGGCTGGTGCACTGGGATGACCCAGAGGGATGGTATGGGGAGGGAGGTGGGAGGAGGGGTTCAGGATGGGGAACACGTGTTCACCTGTGGTGGATGCATGTTGATGTATGGCAAAACCAATACAATATTGTAAAGTTAAAAATCATAATAATAGTAAATAATAATAATTTTTAAAAAAGAAAAAATATATACTGAAGATCTAAAGGTCCCTGGTTCGATCCTGGGTTTCAGCAGACAACCACCATCCATTAGCTGTGTGTTTTATCAAGCAAGTTACTTAGTGTCCCTAAACCTCCATTTCCTCACCTGAAAAAACTAGGACTAGCAATCCTATTGTTTCTAATCATGTAAGGGTTACTGATAATATAGAGAGAATGAATTCATGTGCTGAGTCCAAAAGTAGCAACCATTATTATGATGTTGGCTGTACACCCCTGTTGTCTCTTATGTAGTCAACGGATCGTTGTTGAGCACCTACTATATTGTCAAGTATGGTCATAGACAAAGAAGGGAAATGCAGTATTCTTGCCTGGAGAATGCCATGGACAGAGGAGTGTGGTGGACAGAGGAGTCTATGGGGTTGCAAAGAGTTAGACACAACTGAACAACTAAAGCAGGACACACGGTCATAGGCACAAGGCTTGAAAACACTTTCATTGCACATTACTAGGTTTTGTGAGGAAAATATTCATGTATGTGTTGCCAAGAAGTGAATCCGTACTTTTATTTCCAAAATCTTTCTTTCAAGATTAACACTCCTCTTTCTCCAGTCTTATTATAACTTACTCAAAATGTGGTTTATCTCTAAAAAAATACAAAAGCCAGTACTTCCTTTTAGAAAAATCACATATTGTCTCCTTCCAGTCCAGACTTCATGGTCTACTTTGTTATGGGTAAGATATTCTAAAGTTTAAAATGAGTATCAAGAGCTCCATCTGGGATGAGTAAGGAAAAGTCTACTCCCTTCTCTTGTAAAAATATGCGTTGAGATGATCATCTTGAGTCATCTTATTGAAATTAACTCTTATCCCAGGTATGAGGAGCCCATTTCCTTGCCTGTCAAAAGGAACCACACCTTCTGCCCTTCAGGAGGTACTGTCTCTGGACATTTCTCAGCATTCCTGGGCAGGTAGTGTAAGGAAGTTCATGCATTCCTTTATATATGGCAGGACTAGAAATGACCTTCAAAAGGGAAGAACAAGTTGTTCTTCTTCAAAGAGAAGAACAACCTCTGAGGCAAGAATTCACAGGCATGGTTTAGTGGTTCCTGCCCACGTGGAGATACATCCTTCACCTATGGAAAAGGGCATGATTGATGGAGGGAAGAGTGGTTTATCTTTGCTTGAGCTGGAGGTTTAAAGGGGAGGCAGTACCCCTGAGGCCATTCTGTTGATGGGAGCAATAATCATTAAAGACATTTCCCAAGGAAACAGGAAATCTCTGAGTTTTAAGAGCGTGGAGCTTATTGGCCCTTGGCCATGTTTTTCCTCCATTGCCAACCCTGGAATTCTTAGTGTTTCCTTTGTTAAGGAATTCTACATGTCCCATTTACCCTTAACCCACATGGATGACCTCAGAGAACTTTTCTCATTTCCCTCCAACAGGAAACCTCTCCTTTGGAGACTGATGGAAATGAGTTTCCTCAGGAAAAATGATAACAAAAGGACCCACCAGCACTTCTTCTCTGTCACCATTAAGGGCAAATGATATGTAAATCTTGCCAATGCCTGCTGTGTGAGTTAAACAACGACCAAGTACATCCAAAGTGATTACCACCATTGAAAAAACAGTGCCCTTTAACTTTCTGAGACAAGTTAACTTTATTCTTTTACTTCACTGAACAGTTTTACAGTCATTTCTTGACAACCAACCAGTTCCTTTAAAATATTATCAACATAAAAAATATTTAAATGCAAAGTTAACAAAGCCCATATTTTCCAATCTAGGAAAATCATGGAGTTTTTAATCATGGAGATTAAAAAGGACTATATTTTCATGGTTCCTGACTCCATCAGAAGCAAGACATAAGGCAGATTGAGAAAGTTAAATAGAAATTTCCAATGTGAGGAGGCAGAAGAGGACAGCTTTGAATATGATTGTGGGGGAATGCATGCCTTGAGACTCCTGTCGGCTGAAGTGATCAAGGAGGGAGCTGAGAAAAGACCTTGAAGAAGGAGTAGGGTATAAAGAATGACCAATGAGAGGAAGGGCTTTCTAGTCATGAAAGTAAAGGGTCAGTGAAGGCACCATGGTGAATTCCCAGAATCACTGAACCAAGGGCAGGCTGAGCTGGTATGCTGGTTTCAGATATTTAAGTTGTGTCTTGAAAGCAGTGAGGAGACACTGAACATTGTGCAAGGGGATATCATGAAGAATGTGGAGCTTTGTGACTGTAAATCTGGCAGATGTGGGAGGGAGGGATTAGAAGGGGGAAGACAGGAAGTGATTGCAGAGGCCATAGGGTCCTAAATCAGGGTGGTCACGGTGGAGAGAGCACAAGGGGAGTTGCAAGATGCTGACAATCAAGCATTTTCCCTGTGGAGACTCATTGAAGTTTTCATATTTCTTCACTACATTTCATAAGGGAAAAAAAAATCACAATATTGTTCCTAGCAAGTTCAAAATGCAGAACACGATAAGGCTCTGGTTTTTTCAAACCTTTTGAGGTATAATATTAAAAGCTTATGAGTTATATATTCAGTATAAACCAGCATGCTTTCCCTTCATTTCCCGTAATATGGATAAGTAAAATGTGCATCCTGTATATGATTTGTGTATAAGTATATCAATAATAATGTATAAAGAAAACATATCTAAAATTTAATCAGGGTTTCTGATTATAAACTGTATGAATCAGTAAGATAACATACTTAGAGTAGAATTTTCAACATCACAAATCTCAAAATTACAGATATCAACCTTTAAATTAAATTTTCGTCATCAAATCAGGTCATAAAATGTCATAGCCTAATTCTCTTCTCATGACTAAGAGAGTAACTAAGGAGAGAGAAACGAGTTCTACCTCCCGTGCTTGCTTCTCCCTTCACAGATCTCTTGATTACGGCAAAAGCCATATTATGAGTTACATGGTGGCTGAATGAGATTTTCTTAATCTTTTATCTATTCTCACACATATAAATTAGAATGAGGTGAAAGGCATTTTAAAAGACATTACAAACTGCCAACTTGTTCAATCCATTTGCTCCATGCCCTGCTCTATGCCCTGCTGGGATCACAAAACCCAAAGAAATATGGAAAGAATCATCAAGCTTGACAGATGGGAGCAGAGAATAAGGAGAGAGTGTTCTTGCTTCCATTCTCATACCCCTTAACATCACTCCCAGTGGGCTGGGCTTCCTCTCTCTGTAGGGAAAATTCATTTCAAACCTTAAATAAAATCTTTTCAGCTAAGTTCCCATGTTAACTCTTAGAATGCAAAAAAAATACTTTATAGTTAGGGAACTTACTAAACTGGCCGTTTCTTAAGGCAGATATTATGTTCTGTTCATTTAAACAGTCTTTTTCTTTGGTCTGTCCCTACAGTACCCACCTCAGACCCTGGCAAACAGCAGATACTCAGTTAATACTTATTGAGTTTTTGAATGGTACCTTTTTAAAGATAGAGTTTAAAAATATATAAACCAGGAAAATTCATCAGGAGCCAAGAGAATTTTAATAAACATACCTCTTAGCTTTCACTTTTAGTAAACAGGCACTGTAAAGGTCTGTTGAAAGCAAGCCGTGGGCCGTGTGTTTAGACAGTGGCTGACGCTGATGTATCCTTACAGCCATTCCACATGGATTTGTGGACCTGACAAAATGCAACAGGGGATGGGTCCTTTATTGAATGGTCCTCAGATGGTTAATTTTGTTTGCTGATGGCAGATACCAAAGCTACAGAAAAGCTACTCTTGCTGTTCAAAGAGCCTTTTCAATTTTTAATTTGACCTGGAGAATTACATGGTCTATGATACATGCAGACCAGCAGTTATCTCTTCTCATCAACTTCTTTGGTTGGTTTCAAGCCATCTTGGCTGAAAGCAGCTCTATTGTAGGTCTTTTTTCTGGCCCTAGCTTACACGTGTGGTTCAATAACAAGATTCCTGATAAACTGGAACAGAGAATAAGGAAACGGCCTTTTAAATGATCAGCAGATCTTGCCTTCTCTGGGTTTAGTTTCTGCTTGACAGCCTTATTAAAGGAGAGAGTTGCACAAAGACAACTTGGAGTTTGTCTTCCAGGTCTTGGTCAGATGAGAGTCACAGCCTTTCCCAGCTGGAAGGCATTTTTAGAGGTTGTCTTATCCAGCTTTGCTATTTTAATGTAAGAAGATTGATGCTCAGAGGATTAAATGACTCGCCCAACATCCTGCAACTCATGTTAGAATCAAGGCTAGAACTCAAGCCTGTTCGGGGCTCTTACCTTGCTGACATTTTTGCTGTTTGATGTTAGGGAAATCTAGGGGAAAAAAGAAAAAACCCTAGTTTTTCCATGACTTCTCCCTGCAAGAGTATCATTATGTGGGGGACTTAGTATGAGGTTTCTAGGTTTCTTTGGTTAGGCCACCACTTTAAATGGATGGGGTTCTAGAAAGAACACTAGCTGTGAATTTGGACTTGGGCTTGAATTTAGTAGATAGCCAGCTCTGTAATTTATTGAGCACCTATCTTATGCTAAATATTATGCATATATTATTTGTATCTTCACAATGATTCTAGAAAGAGATATTATTTTATAGGTGGAGAAGCTGAGGTTTAGGGAGGTTAAAGTTTTTCCTACTTTAACAGTCATGCAAGTGTTCAGCTCCACTGTCTGATTGATTCTCAAATCCCCAGTTTTCCTTTATACCACACTACACTTATTATTTTATCTTCAAGGAAGTTACTTAATGTATAGAGATACATTAAAATTCTTGCTAGCTTTGGTATAGGCTGAGATGAGAAATAATGTATCTAGAGTACCTGGCCTTGGACTTGACATAGAAGACACTCAATAGAAGTCCATTCTATACCTATATTCCTCTCTCCTCTGATTTTTTCAGTTGGATTTATATCCTGAACTATATTGACTCATTGAAAAGAGAAAATGCAAATACTTATAAGGTGTTAGACAAGGTCAGAAGTGGATTAAACGTTCCATATGATAATCCCACACTACCCAAAATAACCTAATGGCAAAATAGAAATTGCAAAGCGTTAGGCTCCAAGCCTGTTCCTTGTGAGTGAAATAACTGAATCAGCCACAGCTAGAGAAAGCACTAACTTGAATTCAGCATCCTAAGTTTAGAATGCAGATAGTGTTTCCAGAAAAAATGTGTTCAGCATTTAGGTAAAATGTTGGACAGTGGATTTTCTTTCTATCTCCCATTTATTGATCCTTCTTGTATGTTCTATACAAAATGAAAAGATGCAGGCATATTCATTTAATTATTTCAAGTAGGCATCAGAAATTATTTGACCACTTCTTGAAACAATGTGCATTCTTTTGTACTACATTTCTGAAATTATAGTCTAAGTACAAACGTGATTCAATTTATAAAATTTCAGTTTGCATGCAGTGCTTGAGAGATACATCTATTGTATTTAGCCAGGAACACTTTTTACAGTTGATTGCAATCAAAGAGGTTTATATTAAGAGGATAACAATGAAAATAAAACACAAATAAAAAGAATATCATGCTTGATTCTGCCCCCCAAAGGAGAGTGGAGGACAGATAAGGAAAATCACTATGATATAAAACAAGATCAGTAAGTTTTTAGAATTAGTAACTGACCTTAGGAAAAATCATTGCACAAACGCCTGAATGAAAAGGGTGTATGTTTATGGCTGAAATCTGAACAGACTGCTTCATTTAAACATTCCGTCACACAAGACTTGAGAGAAAGATGACTACTAAACAAAAAGTGCCCCTGTCTAGAAAAGCATAAGTTTCCAGGGTATGGGGTCTGTAATATTTATCATTTATAACTTTCTCTATTACGTTAAACAGTGCTTTTCCCATAAAGAGTACAAAATAATTATTAAGTGAGTGAAAATAAAGAATGAAGTCTAATCTGTGGTAGGAGAAAAGTTTACCAGAGGGCTACTAGATAAAGATTTGACCCAAAATTTGCGTGGAGCAAGGCTAAGACTTCCAGAGTCTTAGCCTTAAGACTTACCTTAGTCTTACTTACCGTAAGACTTACTTAAGTCCTAGCCTTAGCTAACTTACACTAGCACACTCCACAGAGAGTGCTAGTGTAAGTTAGTGTCGTTGTGCTGATTTTTCTGAGGGTAAAACAGGGTAAAGAAGTCTGCCTAAATATGCTATGACATGACCTACCCAGGCATGGCATCTTTTTCTCTTCTATTCCAGGGTCTTCCTAATATTCTTCCCTGTGGCAGGAGATAAATTATAGCTGCATCATGTATTTTTCAATAAATTTCCTATAAAATATTCTATGACCCTGTTTACAAGTTACCAACCAGGGAGTGAACCTTGGACAAGTCACTTGACTAATCAATAGAAATAGAAGGTTCTTGGAAAACTAAGTGATGTTCCTATTTTGGCTTAAACAATGATTTTCTGAGTTCACATACTTTCAAAACCTCCTACTGAATTAATCAGCATACATTTTCTAACTGAAAATACACTGTTTTTCTTTTTATAGGGCAGTAGTGAGGTTGAATGGGCTTTCCTGATAGTTCAGCAGGTAAAGTATCTGCCTGCAATGCAGGAGACCCTGGTCTGATTCCTGGGTCGGGAAGATCCCCTGGAGAAGGGATAGGCTACCCACTCCACTATTCTTAGGCTTCCTTGGTGGTTCAGATGGTAAAGAATCTGCCTGCCATGCAGGAGACTTGGGTTCAATCCTTGGGTTGGGAAGATCCCCTGGAGGAGGGCATGGCAATCCACTCTAGTATTACTGCCTGAAGAATCCCCCTAGACAGAGGAGCCTGGCAGACTACAATCCATGGGGTCACAGAGTCAGATGCAACTGAGTGACTAAGCACATCCCAGCACAATCAGATTGAATAGCTTATATACACAGAATTTGCCTTTATAAAAGTCCTCTACCCCACCCCAGAAGCACAATGATCTGTTGGGAATCAGTGTCGTCTGCACAGGGCTCCAGATTAGATTGTGATAAGAAGTCTGTGAACTTCTCTTTCCTTGTATGTCCCCACTCTCCCTCTTCCACGATGGAGGTCATCCCTGTTTTTACTACTCAGGAATTTCCTCCATCTTCTGGTCACTTAGTGTGACATCTCTGTGATGCTGCTGTCATCCTTGGTTTGGCAGTGGAATTCTGATCCCATCCCAAATCTGTTTCGACCAAATGCTGAATGAAAGCTCTCTGATGACAGCTGGCTTCCAGTCCCTCAGCAAGCAGGTGGACTCTTTCTACCTGCATCCTACTAGCAGTTATAGGAAGGAGCAGCTGTGGAGCAGAAGCAGAGAAGACTGGCATTACTCAGCTTCCTTTGGAGTGTTCTGAGGTCCTGGGCATGGGGAGGAGCAAGAAGGAAGCTTTTCCCCTTTTAAGTTTAAAAATAGAATAATCTATTTCACCAGAAGAGGTAATTTATCAAAAACCATATGGGCAGGAGGTGGCTGGGAGTGGGGGGAAACAACTGTTTTTATTTACATGTGAGCTCCACATTGGCTCATTGCTTTACAGGAATTCTTTGGTTAATCCTTAGAATTGTTATGGCAAAAGTAGGATCAAATTGCCAACATCTGTTGAATCATAGAAAAGGCAAGAAAGTTCCAGAAAAACATCTACTTCTGCCTTATTGGCTATGCCAAAGCCATTGACTGTGTGGATCACAACAAACTGGAAAATTCTGAAAGAGATAGGAATACCAGACCACCTTACCTGTCTCCTGAGAAATCTGTATGCAGGTCAGGAAGCAACAGTTAGAACAGGACATGGAACAGACTGGTTCCAACTTGGGTAAGCAGATGTCAAGGCTGTATATTGTCACCCTGCTTATTTAACTTATATGCAGAGTACATCATGAGAAGTGCCAGGCTGGATGAAGCACAAGCTGGAATCAAGATTGCTGGGAGAAATATCAATAACCTCAGATATGCAGATGATACCACCCTTATGGCAGAAAGCGAAGAAGAACTAAAGAGCCTCTTGATGAAAGTGAAAGAGGAGAATCAAAAAGTTGGCTTAAAGCTCAACATTCAAAAAAACTAAGATCGTGGCATCTAGTCCCATCACTTCATGGCAAATAGATGGGGAAACAATGGAAACCGTGAGAGACTTTATTTTCTTGCGCTCCAAAATCACTGCAGATGGTGACTGCAGCCATGAAATTAAAAGATGCTTGCTCCTTGGAAGAAAAGCTATGACCAATCTAGACAGTGTATTAAAAAGCACAGACATCACTTTACTGACAAAGGTCCATCTAGTCAAAGGTATGGTTTTTCCAGTAGTCATGTATAGATGTGAGAGT
>NW_011494847.1:655932-656850 GCF_000754665.1 Bison bison bison
CAGGTGGTCAGAGCTCCACCAAATGCCTGTGGTATCGCTGGTTCAGGGCCAGGATGGCCACCACTGTGCACACAGGGACGTTCCATGGGGCACAGACAACCCGCCCCTGCTCTTCCCACACCCACTCCCAGGCCCCCACTACCTGTGGAGGCAGTGGAAGTTTCTGGGAGAGGAGAAGGCAGAGGTTGGGGAAGCCCAGGGTACTAGTAGGTGCCTGGTGACCCATCCCAGAGAGGGTGGGAGGCAGGCAGCCAAAAGTGGGACCAAGTGTGAGTCAAGGCTCCAAGCCTCCATCAAGTGCCTTGATATCTTCACCGCCTTTGCTGGCAAAACACTTTAAACAACAAGAGCAACAACAAAAGAGCAGCCCAGCATGAACCATGAAGTGTAGGACCTTTCTAGGCTCAGGGTCCTATGTGACTGCTCTGGTCACAATCCTATGAAACCTCCATGGCCTGAGGGGAAGACAAGATAGGGTGATGAGGGTGGATGTTCTCTACACTACTCTGTTCTTCTCTCTGTGGACCCTCATGTCCCTTCTCTGCACTCCCTCCATCCCATAAGTCTTTATAAGTCCTTGGGAGGAGGCATGAAGTTGGTGGACATGCTTGCTCCAGACTCTTAGTCTTCTTTTTGGACTATCAAATGCCTTTTATCTATGTTAGTGTGACAAGACACCCACCCCTGAGGAAGTCAATTCTTCATAATTTAGCTAAAGTAAGAGGAAAGCCAGCCCCTATTTTCTGAGAGAAAAAGGAAAACTTGTCATGAAAAGCATAAATTACTTCATTTCAGTTCATTTCAGTTGCTCAGCTGTGTCCGACTCTTTGAGACCCCTTGAACTGCAGCACGCCAGGCCTCCCTGTCCATCACCAACTCCCGGAGTCCACCCAAACCCATGTCCATTGAGTTGGTGAT
>NW_011494847.1:656950-658945 GCF_000754665.1 Bison bison bison
AGGAAATCAGTCCTGAATATTCATTGGAAGGACTGATGCTGAAGCTCCAATACTTTGGCCACCTGATGCTGGGAAAGATTGAAGGCAAGAGGAGAAGGGGATGACAGAAGATGAGATGGTTGGATAGCATCACCAACACGATGGACATGAGTTTGAGTAAGCTCCAGGAGTTGGTGATGGACAGGGAGGCCTGGCGTACTGCATTCCATGGGGTCGCAAAGAGTCAGACAAGACTGACTGGCTGAACTGAACTGAGCTGAACTGAAAGTAGTATGGGGTGGGGATGGGAAGGGAATTTCTTTCTGGAAGCCATAGTGACATTTAGTGTCCTGCCCCTATGATTCAGAAGTGTTAGTCTTGTCTCCCCAGCTATTAATACAGTGCAAGCTCCCTTAGGGATGAAACCATATCCTGACTGTGGTAGGCAGAATTCTTCTAAGACAGTTAGTGGTCTCCACTCCCTGGAGTCATACCAATGTAATCTTAATGCCCTCCCCTTGAGTATGGGCAAGACCTGTGACTTGCTTCCAGCCAATATGGCAAAGGTGATGAGATGGAGGAGGGCCGTTCTTCTTCTGGCCTTAAGAAAGCAAACAGCCATGTGTGATCTGCCCATGGAAGGGACCTATGGGAGAGAACTGCAGCTGCTTTAGCTCTTGAGAGGGGTCCTCAGCCAACCGTCAGCCAACAAAAGTACCGAGACCTCAGCCGTAGAATCACAAGAAGATGAATTCTGCTACCACTGGAGGGATTTTGGAAACAGATCTTTCCCTATCAGACCTCCAGGTGAGAGCATAGCTTAGCCATCACCTTGATTGCAGCCTTATGAGACCCTGAGCAGAGAACCCAGTTAAGCTGTGCCTAGACTTCTGACCCACAGAAACTGTGAGCATTGTGTTAATGCACAGATTTGTGGTAATTCATTATGCAGGAATAGAAAACCAATCGTGTTGTGTACAACCCATGCCCTGTCTCTCCCCTTCTGGTCTTTCCCAAGATGGTGAGCACATCCTATGTGCTCAATAGCTAAGCATATCTTGATTTATCCATCAGTCACCTTGAAACTTTGTCCTTCAAGGTTTTAGATTTGGGGCCTTTGATATCTCAGTAATTTAATTAACTTTTTTTTTTTTAGGTAATTAGGGGACAAGTCATATCTCATTTTTTCCTTAGAGGGGGAAAAAAGAAAAGTTACCAAGAAATAAAATTCTGTTGAGAAATGCTTACTACTCTGGAAATAAACATTAAGAGATATATTGAGATGCAGGTGTAATGGGAGAGCCTACCAGTGTTTTGGTTTGGAGGGAAGTGTAGGTGTGTTCTCGTCATGTTGTCTGGTAATCTGGTTAGTTTTCCTGACACCAGAGAATGGACTGGGATATAGTGAGTGTTTCTTTGTACACCACCGACACACACCTAGGATTTGGGGCTCTGCTGGGGCTGTCCAGATGTGTTAAGGTCCATAAGGACTGAGCAAAATCTCAGGGAATGACAAAGGTCACTTGTGCTGGGAGTTTTCTTCAGTGTACCAGGATATCCTGGAGTCATTGAGAGGCAGGACTGTGCAATGTGTAGGGCCTAGTGGAAAATAAAAGTGTATGTCCCATGTTTAAAAACTAGAAAAAGATACTAATACATAACTTTTTCTGTTCTTCCATAATCTCTTTCTAGACCTGTCATGTTAACTTCTCTTTGCTACTTGATATCATGCTCCCTGGGGCTTGTGGCTACTCCTGGGGACAGTGTTGGCTGCCAAGCACCAAGCCCTTGCCTAGATTTGGTGCACAAATGAGTATATGCAACCCTCCTGCTGGCGGGTTCCCCACCCCCACGAGCAGACAGACTGACAGGCCAGAGATGGGGAATCCAGCCTTTCCTTCTAACAGACCTGCCACTCCAACCCCTGGTAGATGGCCACACAACAGAGAATGCAACTCATGCCAGCGTGAACTTGGTCCCTGGGTAGGGCACAAGTGAAAGGCTCACCAGGTGGTC
>NW_011494847.1:659045-659867 GCF_000754665.1 Bison bison bison
GCACGCCAGGCCTCCCTGTCCATCACCAACTCCCGGAGTCCACCCAAACCCATGTCCATTGAGTTGGTGATGCCATCCAACCATCTCATCCTCTGTTGTCCCCTTCTCCTCCTGCCCTCAATCTTTCCCAGCATCAGGGTCTTTTCCAATGAGTCAGCTCTTTGCATCAGGTTGGCCAAATTATTGGAGTTTCAGCTTCAATGTCAGTCCTTCCAATGAATACCCAGGACTGATCTCCTTTAGAATGGACTTGTTGGATCTCCTTGCAGTCCAAGCGACTCTCAAGAGTCTTTTGCAACACCACAGTTCAAAAGCATCAGTTCTTCAGTGCTCAGCTTTCTTTATAGTCCAACTCTCACATCCATAAGTGACTACTGGAAAAACCATAGCCTTGACCAGATGGACCTTTGTTGGCAAAGTAATGTCTCTGCTTTTCAATATGCTGTCTAGGTTGGTCATAACCTTGCTTCCAAGGAGTAAGCGTCTTTTAATTTCATGGCTGCGATCACCATCTGCAGTGATTTTGGAGCCCCCCAAAATAAAGTCAGCCACTGTTTTCACTGTTTCCCCATCTATTTGCCATGAAGTGATGGGATGCCATGATCTTAGTTTTCTGAATGTTGAGCTTTAAGCCAACCTTTTCACTCTCCTCTTTCACTTTCATCAAGAGGCTCTTTATCTCCTCTTCACTTTCTGCCATAAGGGTGGTGTCATTGCGTATCTGAGGTTATTGATATTTCTCCCAGAAATCTTGACTCCAGCTTGTGCTTCTTCCAGCCCAGCGTTTCTCATGATGTACTCTGCATATAAGTTAAATAAGCA
>NW_011494847.1:659967-677452 GCF_000754665.1 Bison bison bison
TCAAGAGGCAGGTCAGGTGGTCTGGTATTCCCATCTCTTTCAGAATTTTCCACAGTTTATTATGATCCACATAGTCAAAGGCTTTCTTATAGTCAATAAAGCAGAAATAGATGTTTTTCTGGAACTCTCTTGCCTTTTCGATGATCCAGCAGATGTTGGCAATTTGATCTCTGGTTCCTCTGCCTTTTCTAAAACCAGCTTGAATATCTGGAAATTCATGGTTCACGTATTGCTGAAGCCTGGCTTGGAGAATTTTGAGCATTCCCTTACTATTGTGTGAGGTGAGTGCGATTGTGCGGTAGTTTGAGCATTCTTTGGCATTGCCTTTCTTTGGGATTGGAATGAAAACTGACCTTTTCCAGTCCTGTGGCCACTGCTGAGGTTTCCAAATTTGCTGGCATATTGAGTGCAGCAATTTCACAGCATCGCCTTTCAGGATTTGAAATAGCTCAACTAATTTATCAAAATTAGTATTTGCAACTTCAGGATTCCTAATATTTATACTTTACCATGAAAATCCTGTTTGTGTGTATATGTATGTGTGTGTGTGTGTGTGTGTGTGTGCATGCTTGCACAGCAGCATGCTTGTACATATATGCAAATAACTAGTCAAGGAATGCATGGTAAGCACACATATTTAAATGCACACTTTAATGTCACACACAGTATTTTTTATTAATAGTTACTACTCTTGGAAAAGGCCTCCAGTGAGTCCAGTAAGAAACATTCTGCTCTAACTGAGGCCATAATAACATATTTCTTTAAGAAACACCTAATCTGCACCAAACTGTATCCTGGTCTGTAGCTGCTACTTTACTTCAAACAAAAGGTTTGATACATAATCAAGGAACACAATTTGATTTTCAAAGGCTGTTAGGGAAGACAGTCCACAGAATAATTCTGTTAATATTTCTGTTATTAAGATATCTGTTTCCCATATTTGGAATACCCAGAAAGAATGGAATCTAAATATTTAAATGTCTCAAAGTAAAAATATCTGACAACTGGAAAATGTCTTAAAAGCCTATAAAGTCTGGCACTGGATAATCAGAATCAGCTAACAGAATTCATTTTTATTAAAGCATTTTAAATGATCAAGTCACTGATGCATTTTAACAGTATAATGGCATAATACCCTTGCCTCAAATCTTCAGAGAGGCAAAATGATCACCGATTAAGCAAGTTCAACTGCTCACAATGTTTTCATAAGCAGAGGAATATTACTTTATAAGCAAGACTTCTGGTATGAATGATGAGATTTTGAGAAAGTACTGTTTGCTATAAAATGATCTAGTTGCCTGTGGTTATAAATTACCTTGGGCCCAGTTCTCTTTCACCTCTTCTCCCACCATCCCCCAGCTCCCTTTCTGCCAGATGACAAAGGGAGTTCTGAGCAGGGAAGAAATGAGCTAAGTGATGAGGTGAAGGAAAATCTGACCCTCCATAGTTTTGTTTTTCTTCTTCCCCCTCCCCATTTTGTTATGTGTAATAACTGAGTGTGGCAGGAAGTAATCCACTAAGAAGGCACAGACACTTGAAGCTAAGAGACAATATGTGCAGGCAGGAAGTAATCTGAACTTTCAGCTTTCATTCCAGCCTAACACTCATCCTCCTAAGGATGGGAAAAGAAGTGCACAGTGGTGCTCTACCCTCTCCAGGAGAGCTGTGGTGTTCCAGGGCCTGAAAGGTGACCTCGAAGATTTGGGATGCTGGGGCAAAGTAATCATTACTATCCAGAAGAGGCATCCGACTCCCGCGTTCGGTCTAGAAGGCATTATATAATAGATAGAATAGAGCAGTCTCCCCTGGAACTGAAAGAATGAGCTAATTTGCATGGGAAACCCAGCATGACTGTCTTGGCTCCACTGTTCTATCAGAACCCTGTTGTAAATGCAGAATAGTGGAAACTTGCAGGGTCATTTTTAGGCTGTGGAGGACCAAGTCAACAGAGTGGCAGAAAGAGGCAGTATAGCAGAGTGTAGATTCAAGAATATGACACACCCTGAGTTCAAATACCTTCTTGATCTCAGACAAATTGTGGAGTATTGAGCAAGTCACTTAACCCTTCTAAGATCACTTCACTCATCTGTAAAATGAGGCTGCCGAGAATACATTTTTCATGGGGTGCTGAAAGGTTTAAAATAATTTACATAAAGCACCCACTTGGAGCCTGGTACGTGCAAAGGACTCGATATATAGCTGCTCAATATCATGACCACAGTGATTTTTTGAATAATTGTGATATATTGTCCACATATTCTTTATAAGCCCATCAACCCAGTAGAACAGGGTTGTGACCTTTTTCAAGTGTTTTGTAAATTGTCCTATACATCTCCGGTGATTTATAAATAACAAAAACCATAAAAATGCATGTGTAGTCACTTCCCAGCCAAAGGGACATCTTGAAGTTTTCCTGGCATCCAAGTCATTACAAAGGAATTGGGGTCTCTTTGGTATCTAAATGCTGCCTTGCTGCTCCTTCCAGCTTCCATCAGTGCTCTCCTCTTTTTTCTCCTTTCATTTTTCCCACATTATTCCACCTCTTGAAGCAGGATTCAGCAGCTGGAGTCACCATAGGACCTAATTGATGGCTGCAGGACACAGATGGCAGAAGCCAGAAAATGTTTCTGGCAAATATCTCTACAAGCTGGAGTGTGTGTGTGTGTGTGTGTGTGTGTGTGTGTACACATGCACGCATGCACGTGTGTGAGTGTGTGTGTGTGTATACTCTTCCCTTTTATTGGCACTTGAGCTAAATGCCCAGCAGCCACTTCTTGGCTGAGTTCCATTCAAACTACAGTTGGCGCCTGTGAAAATGACTTTGGCTCCAATATCTTATGTGTGAGTGTCTATCATAAAGAATTTTCCCACTGCTGATGATTTCTATTTTATGAATACTTGAAAATACATGTCTCACATAAGAGTTCTGACCTCCTTTTATCTTTCCAGTGAAAATTCTTTCATAAAGAAATGTCATCTCTTTTATACAATTATGCTTTGTGAGGGGCTATTTATAGCACTATGAAAATTAGGCAACGTAGTATTCCCTTTGACTTTCAGAAAAATTGTTAAGCATTAAATTGCATGTCAAGAGAAAAATGATCTCATGGAAAAATTAACAGGCCTCACCATTTTCCACTATCCCCTTGTAGCCCCCACTTCCAAATACATAGAGGATGGGTAGTCATTACCCTCCAAGAAAATAAAACTAGCATCAACACTAAAGCTATGTCTTACCTCCCTGGATGTAATAAATATGCTGCTGAAAGGGACACATTTTAGATACATTGAAAGAACTAGAGAATTTGCTTCCCAAATGGAAACCTGTGGTAAATGTTTCCTGAAAGAAATGATGATTATGGAACTGACTATCCAGAACCTGATATATTAATATGTGATTTATTAATTGGCATTGTCTCGTACTGCCTGTCCTTAAAGCTGGGATCACCTTCAAAAAGGCTAGGCCTATTCTATGACTTCAAAATCTCTCCGTTTATCCATGAACATTCTTTGTAGACATTTTCTCCCTCTTAGCTGTCATTTATGTGATTTCCAGAAATGGTAAAATGTTCATCTTATCTGGAAATTGAAATATACTGAACCAAAGCAAAAAGTAAATTCTCTCTCCAGGACCATCCATTTAAATGTCAAGAGTGTACTCCACACTATAGCAAATGTAGAGAGAGGGAAAGGCAAACTCAAGCTGTGGGTATCTTTAAGTAAGGGAGAAGTTTCTTTAGGAGATATAGCTAACATCATAAATAAATATGACTTCCTCATATTTTAACTACTGGGGAAACAAAAGAAATACAGACTTGCTCTAATGTGAATTTTAAGAAGTTGTGTGCAAGAAGTGAAAGAAGTCTCTCCTGGAAACCCAGAAGATCCTGTATCCAAGGAAGACTGAGATCAGGGGCTGGGGTGACTCATTCTGTGGAAAGAGCACCTATAGAATTATTGGCACTAATCCTAGAATCTGGAATCTAGATCTGTCTGATGAATCCTGATTCAAATATGTGAATGCTGATGGTGGCTTTATTTGTAATCTCTAAGAACTGCAAACAACCAAAATGCCTTTTAGTCTGTGGCTCTGCAATATAAGAGAATAATACTCAACAGTAGAAAGGAATGAACTGTTGATATGCACAACAGTGTGGCTGAATCTCAAATGCATTCTGCCAAGTCCAAAGGCTACACACTATATGGTTCTGTTTATATGGCATTCTGCAAAAGCAAAGCTTCAGGGGTGGGAAATAGATCAGTGGTTGTCAGAGATTGGGTCTGAGGGAAGGGATTGAACTTTGTGGGTATGGGAGAGCTTTTGGGGTGTCAGAACTGTTCTACATTCTGATTGTAGTGATAGTTACATAACTATGCATTTTTGTCAAACCTTACGAAACTGTACAGTAAAAAAAGTTCACTGTATTGCATGTAAACTATATCTTATATAAAAATATTAACAACCTACTCCATTAAAAAAATGAAATGATAGGGAATTCCCTGCTGCTCTAGCAATTAGGACTCTGCGCTTTCATTGCCAGGCCCAGGTTCCATCCCTGGTCAGGGAACTGAGATCCACTAACAAGGCAAAAAAAAAGAAATGGTAAATAAGCTAATTACAAGTTTGACAGTTATATTTATAAAGAGGTGCTATAGATACTTTCAATATATTAAAAAGGGAGAAAATGTATTTCCTTAAAATACATCCTGATTCAGACCCTTTGTACCTGCCTGGCTTTCTAGCAGAGCAACTCCTTCTGATTTCAGTGGTGGTAATGACTCTTAGCTTGTAATGTATCGCTGGGATTTAAACAAGACATTTCCTATGTTCTGAGTAATTGTGGGACAGAGTCCTCCACATAAGCACAAGAAGATCTAGGCACACTCCCAAAGACTCAGAAGGGTTCCGGACCAGTGCTGGGATGACCAGGTCATCCCATGTGACGTTGAATATGCCTGGGTATCTTTTCAGGGCCAGGCGTGTTAGTGGGAGTTAAGCAGTAAAGCTGATCTCAGGCTCAGAAACAAGTGGTCATTACCAATTTAATTATTTTCCTAAGATTTGGGAGACCCAGGGATATGCACAAAAGCTTGCTTTTTCTGGGTGAGATCAAGTTAAAATAAAGCAGAAAAGCAGCTCTGAATAGGAAAAGGAAAGATAATGCACAGCCTTGAGAATATATGGAAAGCAGGAGAAATAGCATCCACTCATTGGTGTTGTCTGGGCAGGCCATGGTGGGATGTGTATGTGTGTATATATGCATATCTATGGGGGTGTGTGTGTGTGAACAGTCATCTCTTGATTCCTGAGGGCCACCTCCTTAAGCCTCTGCCCTACTGGTTGAAACAAACTGTCTATGGCTCTAAGGGTTTCAGGCACCACATTTGATCTGAACACCCATCTCAGGCTCTTGTCTCTGAATTGACATATGCGTACATCCTGTCATGATGTAAACCAATTACTCTTTCTTCTGGTTTTGCTTTTCTTGGCATCTTTCTGCCAAGTACACACACATTCTAGTAAGAGAGATCACAGGGCCCAGTTGATTATTAAAGTTCCTGCAAATTGCTTAAATTAGGACTTCTTCATTTCCTATACAACTCTGCTTGAGATATCCAACTGACAGTGGTCATTGGGATTTCCTGTTCATCTGTCTTTCTAACATACCTCTCTTTTCAGACCCCTAACTTTTTGTAAACCTCCCAAGTCAATACAATAAAAGCAAGAATACGCAGTCTTAAATTGGAAGTGCTTTGATGAGTACATCAAAATCATTTGTAATTAGCTCAGTAATTGGGGGAGCATGCATGTAAAGTGGACACTGCTAAAGTGATTTTTAATGTATTTGAAAAACAGTTTGCCTTTCTTGTGAAGTAGGCTGGACAGTGTTCTCTTCAGTCCTGTTGACACTATTAATTTGCTTTACAATCTCCCTTGCGCTCTCTGCTTTCCCCCATTACTACTGCAGACAGAAGCAAAGAAAGTCAGGCTTGGAGAGCTCTTGTGGAGAGAGCCATTTGCTCTGGCTAAAGCAAAAAGCAAGCCAATCAGCCTGAGATCTAAATTTTTCAGACACATAATAGACCCTTGGCTTATCAAAGCCTCTTATCTGATTGGAAAAAAATCAAAGGTAAACTTCAGGGCTTGTGGAATTAAAAGACAAATGAGATGTCATAATTATCAAAGTGGCTAATTTAGAAAATTAAGCTGTTCACATAGGTGACATAATTGCTTGTCACAATCACTCTTTTTCTCATTAGCTTCTTCCATTCAGCACCTACAGGCTGCAGAACAGTCTATGGCCTTGCTCAACAGTCTTTTGTG
The DNA here is from genome assembly GCF_000754665.1 of Bison bison bison. Lineage (NCBI taxonomy): Eukaryota > Metazoa > Chordata > Mammalia > Artiodactyla > Bovidae > Bison > Bison bison. The sequence goes on from NW_011494847.1 coordinate 666,293, forward strand.
GTTGAATATCACATTGTTTCTCTCATCTCCTATAAGTAATGAATATTTATTAGAAGGGTTATTTGAAAAACAGTTCTAGAAACACCAATCTTTCACAATTTAGTCCTATTTTAAATCTGTTTGTAACCAAATTTAAAACTCACATTCAGAAAACTAAGATCATGGCATCTGGTCCCATCACTTCATGGCAAATAAATGGGGAAATAATGGAAACAGTGAGAGACTTTATTTTGGGGGGCTCCAAAATCACTGCAGATGTTGACTGCAGCCATGAAATTAAAAGACGTTTGCTCCTAAGAAGAAAAACTATGGCCAACCCAGACAGCATGTTAAAAAGCAGAGACATTACTTTGCCAACAAAGGTTTTTCCAGTGGTCATGTAAGGATGTGAGAGTTGGACCATAAAGAAAGCTGAGCACTGAAGAATTGATGCTTTTGAACTGTGGTGTTGGAGAAGACTCTTGAGAGTCCCTTGGACTGCAAGGAGATCCAACCAGTCCATCCTAAAGGAAATCAGTCCTGAATATTCATTGGAAGGACTGATGTTGAAGCTGAAACTCCAATACTTTGGCTACCTGATGTGAAAAACTGACTCATTTGAAAAGACCCTGATGCTGGGAAAGACTGAAGGTAGGAGGAGAAGGGGCCAACAGAGGATGAGATGGTTGGATGGCATCACCAACTTGATGAACATGAGTTTGAGTAAGCTCCGGGAGTTGGTGATGGACAGGGAAGCCTGGCGTGCTGCAGTCCATGGGCTCGCAAAGAGTCAGACATGACTGAGTGACTGAACTGAACTGAACCAAACATGCTTTTGAAATAATTATTAAGAAAGGATTTGTAGAATTGATGTAACATGTTAATAGTCCCTAGAAGTCATTAACAGTTTTGATATATGTAGTGATGTTTAAAAAAAAAAAAAAAACTTCAGAAGTTAGCTGGAATTTGTTTTTCATTGTCTTCCCAAATTCTGAATAGATGAGAAGGAAATATATTCTTAAGGCATCAATTTGTTTTAGTTGCCTAATATTTTGTTATATGATTTCTATAGATCCAGCCTAATGCAAATAAATTCCATTTAAGAGAATTGTTTGTAAGACTGACAGAAATGCTGTTTACGTATCAGCAAGTTCAGAAATTAAAGATAATATCTAAGAAAGGAAATGAGTCTTGCTTGCTACATGCTTCTGAAGCATGCCATTGTAAATGGGCAAGGTTAAACATTTTGGATTAAAATCATGAGTATAAGATTGACTCAAATCCTGTTGTCTTGTAAAGTTGTAGAATGTGGCTGGCAGGAGTTACAGAGGGACTATATCGATGTTATTTATTTGAAATTATAATCTATCCTGAACTCTACAGTGAAGCTGTCATCTGTATATTTCTGGACTATTCATGTAACTATTGTGTTTTGATTTTACTAACATTGAATTAGTGAGGTAACTGTGTTGCAGGAGCTATTATAGTTATATACCAAAAGTCACAAGTTCAGAAAGAAAAATCCATTCAAATCTCTAAATATGTACTTTCTAAACTTTGCCTTTACACATAACTGAACCTGAAGTTGTAGTATATACTCAGAGAACCAATAGACATACACTTTTATAAAGAATTTATTCCCCAAAGAAATAGATACAAGGCCAATTATGTTGTTATGTTTGTTCCTTGACATTCACAGGTGGAGTCACTGGCAAGAGGGATGGCTCACTAGATACTCTAACCAAACAGGATTTAAGACTAAGACAGGAAAGAGATAGAGGATAGAGAGCTTGTCTTTTCTTTCTTTGTCCACTCTTCCCTTCGTGCTCCAGTAATAGAGCATAGCCCTGGGGTTGAGTTTGTTATGGGTTTTTAAACAAGAAAATGTGCTAGTTTGTGGCAGAGTAGACACTGGGTAGAATTTACCTACTCAACATATGAGGAAAGAGATATGGAAAGACTGAGAGAAAATGGTCTCATGCAGGGGAAATGGTTGTGGACTGCCATGAGGCAGGGCAGTCAGTGGCAAAATTTTGCAGATGTCTCAATGGAGAGCTGAAAGCTAAGGGAACACGTGCCAGTTATAGATGAGAACAACACTTGGCTATTTCCAGCAATTAAACCATTCACTTGACTCATCATTTGGACTTTGCATGAAATTCATCGGAATTTGAGTGCAGAGATTTTCAAATCCTGCTGTGTGTGGTGTCCTAGGTGTTTTAAGTAGGGAAGGTGAGATAAATTAATTCTTTCACCTCCTCCTGCTTCAGCTAGCACAACAGAGATTTCATCTGTTTTTTACAGTGGGCTTCCCTTTAAAGTTGCGTTTGAAGATAGATTTCATGGTTAAAAACATTTGGAAGACTCCTGGTCCAGTAAGTAGGCCAGTGGATACTTGAAGATAGTATGCATGAGATAGAAAATAATAATGGCATTGCCTAAGAGGTAACATATCAACAATGTCTTTACCCAGTGGACGAATCTGTTGCTAACTAATCTGTTAGTAAGAGAGTTACTCTTCCTAATCTTCATTCTATAAATATTTATTGAGTTCCCCACTACCCATTACTCTCCTCTCAGCCTGAGGTCACCCACCACATCATATGGAAACTTGAGTTGCCCATTTTAGCTGCTGCGGTGTTTGCAGTTAAAGCTGTTTTTCCGATCACCTAATCAGAAACCATTATTTCTAGCTTTTAACCTTTCCTGGGATGCATTGTTAGCAAGCATTGGCATCATTTGCATCTGTGATGAACTAAAAGTATATTGTAACCAAAATGGGGAAAATTAGAGAGGGTTTGGGGTTCCCTGGTGGCTCAGTGGTAAAGAATCCACCTGCCAATCCAGGATATGCTGGAGACGCTGGTTGGATCCCTGGGTGGAAAAGATAGCCTGGAGGAGGAAATGGCAACCCACTCTAGTATTCTTGCCTGGAGAATTCCATGGACAGAGGAGCCTAATGGGTTACAGTCCATGGAGTCACAAAGAGTCAGACACGACTGAAGCGACTAAGCATGTATGTACACAGAGATGGTTTGTCTTCTCATAGCAATTTCAGGTGACAGCAACATATACAGGAATTGGGGTATATCTCAGTATTTTAACATTTATAGAGTGGAACATGGATCTTGTCCCTGATATTAAGAAGTTAGGAAATGTGTGCTGAGCCCATGATCTCTTGTACATTGTTCAACTAATTTCTCAGGTTACACAGATAATACACGTGGGATCTAAACACAAGTCTGTCTGAAGCAGAAGTCTGTTCAGCACACGAGCTACACATCAAGCGTGGTCTGCAGCCCCTTGCCCGTCTGCAAAGAGATGAGCCCAGGAGTTAAGTCCAAGTTTGGATATGTTCATAGTAACTAGACAGGGTAATTTTATATGCATTGAACATAGTAGTAAAAAAAAATGGAGCTTTATAAATTGTTTTGGTTGTTTTGTATTTTAGTAATGTACTCATATTGTGTTTTGTGAAAAGTATCTGTCTGTGACAGATTGGAAAACAAAAGCCAAGAAAAAACCCTAATCTGTTCGACAGATCATTTAAAGGGCATTACACTGCACAGAATTGTCCCTTAGTTTTAGTTCTCCAAATAAAATGAAGGCAGGACAGGAAAGGAGTGGCCCTTCTGATGGCCCCCACTTTATCTTCTGATCTAAGAAGGATACCAGTTCTCAATGGCTTGGTTCAGTTTCACTATTGAATCATTTTGTGCCCAAGCTAAGAACTTTCCAACATGCTTCTCCCCGACTAGAGGGTTGTGTCAGTCATCTCTGAGCTCCCAGCTCTTCTCCTGGCCTAATCAACTTTATCTGAGAGTGGGTTTAATTGGTTTCCTCTCAGAATGGGTTGAAATAAATAGAGGCTTTCTAATGGCCTGTTCAGGGGCACCCCCTGAAGAGAGATCAAATTTATTTATGATGCCCTTTGGCTAGGTGTTTGATTTCCTGGACAAAACATCACTTGAGTCTTTTAAGGTTTGTTTTTAGGTGTTCTATAGCTGGCCTGAAGCCATGTTCTCTTAAATGGTGATCTAAGGCACAGACAATACAAGTCAGTCAATACAAAGTATGTTCTATTTAAACATATTGCTTGAAACTTCCTTTTTAGTTTTTAAAGGACAGACAGTGTGTTGGAGACAGTTACAAACAATTCTACTGTACAGTAATTATGTGCATTTTAATTTATCTATCTTGTTTCCTCTCTTAAGACTCAGAGAGGACTGTCCTGACTCAAATTTCTTTGCTTACTTACTTAAACAACAAAATCATTAGGACTTTAAGTAGTATATATAGTAAGACATATTGTTAAAATAGAAGTGAAGCTCTTGTCATAATTATATCCAAAAAATAGAAGCCATAATTCATGAAGTGTTTATCAAAGGTGGCCATGTTAAAGACAGGTCTCTTAGCAACTAGGTATGTCCCTCTGTTTACTGCAAAACTCTGATGTTTGGGAGAAAATTGTTAAGTTGTCTTTTAAGGGGCTGCCACTGTATAGTTTAAAACAATCACAATGATCATTGTTTTTAAAGGTGTACTACTGAAATACATTTAGTTGTTATTCAAAGTCAGTCTGTTATGACCAGAAATAAACTTACCACTTTAAAAGGATCAATTACTCCTGCAAATTGAATCTATCCTAAGTAGCATTTTCCTGGCTGTTGCCTGTTCTTGATGTGTATCAAGTCCTGCCAAAGCATCTGCGCCTGTGTTATTTTCAAAACATAGGATTCAAGATCCCAACAAAAACTGTCTCATCATCCCTCTACTGTCAACAACACAGGTCCTTCACCAACAATAAATATACAAACCAAATGGAGTTGCTTATGATACCATTTTAATGTAATGATAAACACTGGATCTCCCTTATCAGAAGCTTTTCAAAGAATCAAAGGTGTTCTGTCAAGTTCTTGTAGGCAAAATTGAACATCACTGGGTTCAAGAGGCCCAGGTATGGGTGACTGATTATCCAGTAGTTTATTAGATTTTTGAAATACTTTTTCAAGTATTTCAAGGAAACATTTTTCAGGTACAAATGAAAATAGGATTCTAAAGATGGAGAATTCACTGAAAATAAACAAAATCTTTAGCAGTAATGTGACAATCTATTAAAAATTTCCTTTCAAACTGATGTTGTACCAAATGAGTCTATATAGAAATATTATGTTTTTCCAAAGCTATTTCTTTTACGAAGTGAAAGCTTAAGAATGAGTTACCTGGAAATATCTAAGCCAAGGAAACTAACTTGTTTAAGCAAGCTCCACAGATTGTGACCAGGTTTTCTGCTGAATTCATGCAGAAATTCACAGATAAAGAAATCTTTAACTCAGGAATAGATTAGTTAAGTAAATGCATATCAACAGAGCAGTTGATTAAGTTCACATATATGTAATAATGTCTACCTGGTACGTTTTGGTACTTTCTTCAATGGCTCTTCTCCCCAGAAACCCAAATGGACTGTACACAAAATTTCTAGTGTCTTTTACAAAGTTCTTTGGATTCTATAATTGTGTCATAGTGATAAGTGGCTCCTTCTATTGATGGCTCAGATGGTAAGAACCTGCCTACAATGCAGGAGACCCGTGTTTGATCCCTGGGTTGGAAAGATCCCCTGGAGAAGATATGGCTACCCACTCCAGTGTTCTTGCCTGAAGAATTCCATTGAGTGAGGAGCCTGGTAGGGTACAGTCCATGGGGTCACAAAGAGTTGTACATGACTTAGTGACCAACGCACACATGATAATTAGACCTCTTGAAGTATGAGAGCTGTGCTGGGTTCTCAGAGTTCTTAATTAAGTTCCAAATTCTGTTGCAAAAGATGTCTTCTCTGTTATTTGTCACTGAGCCTGTGGTCGTGGATCTTCTGCCATTGTCGTCTGTCTGCTTGCACTGCTCTTTCCCTGTGTGTCTTTGCTTGCTTTAATGCCTTGATCCCACACAGTATGGGGTCACAAAGAGTTGGATATGACTGAGCAACTGAACAAAAACTACACACAGAAAGGCCAGCACTGCTCTTCGCCTTTAAGAAAAATCACTTTTCCCCTTCCTATGTACTCATCTCTTGAACCCATTGCTATCTAACTACTGGGCTATGGTGAGTTGAGCTCCTTATTCATTGCCTAAAATCTGAATTTGTTTCTTGAGATCACCACTTTTCTCTAGAGCCCTCTGACTCAACCAGATTAGGTCATGCCAATGTGAGCACTGTGGTAGGCAGCATAATGAGCCCCTCCATTGATCCTTCCCAGAGTTCCTAGAAGGAACAGTCCTGTTGATGTGTAATTTTAGCCTGGTGAGACCAGAGCCAGACTCCCAACATACAAAAATGTAAGATGGTAACATGGTGAGTCTGAGGTAGCATGCTGTAGCTACCTCATTAATACAAGACATTAATACAAGTCCTCTGGGCTCTCCATGCCAAGCAGCAGCAGGATGTTAGGAGCTCACTCTTCCCATGTTGGTTCTGGCTTTGCTGATGTCCGTGACTTTCCTAGGCAAGAGAACATCAAGGGAACATTTCATGTAAGGATGGGCATGATAAAGGAAGAAACTGTAAGAACCTTACAGAAACAGAAGAGATTAAGAAGAGGTAGCAAAAATACACAGAAGAACTGTGCAAAAAAGGTCTTAATGATGCAGATAGCCATGATGGAGTGGTCACTCACCTAGAGGCAGACATCCTGGAGTGTGATATCAAGTGGGCCTTGGGAAGCTATTAACAAAGCTAGTGGAGGTGATGGAATTCCAGCTGAGCTATTTCAAACCCTAAAAGATGATGCTGTGAAAGTGCTGCACCCAATATATCAGCAAATTTGGAAAACTCAGCAGTGGCCACAAGACTGAAAAAGGTCAATTTTCATTCCAATCCCAAAGAAGGACAGTGCCAAAGAATGTTCCAACTACTGTGCCATTGTGCTTATTTTACATACTAGCAAGGTCATGCTCAAAATCCTTCAAGCTAGGCTTCAGCAGTACATGAACTAAGAACTTCCAGATGTTCACGCTGGACTTAGAAAAGGCAGAGAAACCAGAGATCAAACTGCCAACATTTGTTGGATCATGGAGGAAGCAATGGGGTTCTGGAAAAACATCTGCTCCTCCTTGATTATACTAGAGCCTTTGACTGTGTAGAATACAACACACTGAAAAATTCTTAAAGACATGGGAATACCAGACCACCTTACCTGCCTACCACCTTACCTGTCTCCTGAGGAACTAGTATGCAGATTAAGAAGCACCAGTTGGAACCTTCATAGAACAACTGACCAGTCCAGAAGTGGGAAAGAAGTGTGACAAGGCCATATATTGTATTGTCACCCTGCTTATTTAACTTATATGCAGAGTAACATCATGCAAAATGCCAGGCTGGATGAAGCACAAGCTGGAATCAAGATTGTTGGGAGAAATATCAACAACTTCACATATGCAGATGATACCACTCTGATGGCAGAAGCTAAAGAGCATCTTAATGATTGTGAAAGAGGAGAGTGAAAAAGCTGGCTTAAAACTCAACATTCAAAAAACTAAGATCATAGCATCCAGTCCCATCACTTCATGGCAAATAGAAGGGAAACAATGGAAACAGTCGCAGATTTTATTTTCTTGGGCTCCAAAATCACTGTGGACGGTGACTGCAGCCATGAAATTAAAAGACACTTGCTCCTTGGAAGGAAAGCAATGACAAACAGCGTATTGAAAAGTAGAGACATCACTTTGCCTACAAAAGTCTGTATCATCAAAGTATGGTTTTTCCAGTAGTTGTGTAAATGTGAGCGCTGGACAATAAAAAAGGCTGAGTGCCAAAAAATTAATGCCTTCGAACTATGGTGCAGGGAAAGACTCTTGAGGGTCCCTTGCACAGCAAGGAGATCAAACCAGTTAGTCCTAAAGGAAATCAACCCTGAATATTCATTGTAAGGGCTGATGCTGAAGCTGAAGCTCCAATACTTTGACCACCTGATGCAAAGAACCAACTCATTGGAAAAGACCCTGATGCTGGGAAGAATTGAAGGAGGAGAAGGGGATGACAGAGGATGAGATGGTTGGATTGCATCAACGACTCAATGGAAATAAGCTTGAGCAAACTCCGGGAGATGGTAAAGGACAGGGAAGCCTGGCATGTGGCAGTCCCTGGGGTCGCAAAGAATTGAACACGACTGAGTGACTGAATAACAAACAAAGGAATGCAAAGGTATACATGATGATCCCTTCCACTCACTGATGAGGCTGTGAAGCCAGAATTCCTTCTTGAAACCTTGTATACAGCCAACGTTCTTAAATTGTTTTCTCTGCCATGGGCTCTTTTGACAGTGGTGCTGCCCATTCTCAGAATGTTTTTAAGTCAAATATGTAAGACTACAAAGGAAATGAATGTTAAAAATATATAATAACAATACAGAAGATGCATGCCTCTTTGCTACTGCTACTGCTGCTGCTAAGTCGCTTCAGTCGTGTCCGACTCTGTGCGACCCCATAGACGGCAGCCCACCAGGCTCCCCCGTCCCTGGGATTCTCCAGGCAAGAACACTAGAGTGGTTGCCATTTCCTTCTCCAATGCATGAAAGTGAAAAGTGAAAGTGAAGTTTCTCAGTCGTATCTGACTCTTAGCGACCCCATGGACTGCAGCCCACCAGGCTCCTCTGTCTATGGGATTTTCCAGGCAAGAATACTGGAGTGGGGTGCCATTGCCTTTTCCAGCATGCCTCTTTACTAACATATTTTATAACAAGATCTAAGAAGATTTTGACCGTGACATCACAGGAATTGACAACATTATAATGCAAGAAAAAAGCTAAATTTCATTACAGGGAAAGTAAAGATGTACTGCTCTTCCCACCCATGTTTAAGGAGCCCAGCTTTAGTTATGTATCCCTGATCTAAGTTAATGCCAAAGAACAACTTCAAAAGAAGTGGATCTTAAAATATTAGTCCTAAATCTGAATACACTTTCTATATATTTGTTCTAATTATTAGAGTTTTGATACATCACTTTAAATGTTGCCTGTTCTTGTCCAGAAGGAAAAAAGGGAATCTTTAGAGGAAAGAAATCATATCAGTAAAAGGAACAATCTGCTCTCGTTGTTTGTTTATTTGTTTACATCCCTTGTTCTAGGAAGGATTTAAGATGGCTTGTTCCTGTCTAAATTCCTAGAACCTGGTTAATTAAATCTTCTGAAAATGTAAATTAAAATGCAGTAACACTGTTTGACAAATGGGACAAAATTATTATCATCTTTTGAATAATGATGTGATTGGGAATGTGTGCATCATATTTATCTAATCTGCAATTAAATCATTTATATCTGCAATTAAATCATTTATATCTGCAATACATAAATACACATCATCAATAACAGAAAATATGGCCAATGGCCAAGTTTGTTGCAAGAACAAAATAGCCTGTGTCAGGAGGAAGGGTCACCAATGATGTTCTAATTGAAATGCTGACAAATTAAACAAGGGCATAACTCATTTTTTCAGCTAGCAAGTGACACAAAGATTGCCACATTGAACTGGCATTATTTTGTTTACTCTTTTCTACATATTCTATAACACACACTTGCCTTGTGGCAACATCACGGTTAATCACTGAAGTAATGGCTTTCTAGATAGTTTCTAATATCTGAATGGGCAAGTGTCTACCTTATTATGTAAACCTCAATTAGCATTTCCACCTGCAGCGTCAAACCTTTTCAGAAAAAAATTCACTGAGCACCTAACATGTGCAAAGGGCTTTGCTAAAGCATGTGTAGCAGTAAAAGTATTTGTCTACAGACTGTACAATCTACAAGTCTCTTTCTTTGTATTATCTAAATAAACAAAACTGACTCTGAACTCCCTAGCACCATTAGAATCCATCTCCATCTCTCTTTAGGTCCTATGAAAATCCAGGAGATTTACATGGTGCCCAAAACATCAGGTGGCTGTGTAGCCACTACTGGTATTATTCCAATACAGTCCTTGAGTTCTGACAGCTCTCAGTTGCCATGTATTGTGTGGGACATGGGAAACTTTTCAGAGGATGGGAGGCTTCATTTGATATCTGGGTCCGAATTTCTAAAGTACACACACAGCCATGTCCTCAAGAACTTGCCACTTCCTCAAGGTTCTGACACCAATAGGTGATAAAAGCCTATCCTCTGCTTCTCTCCTTTTGCAACCTTCCTCTTTCTTCCTGCCCGCCAAGATGTATAGTATTGTCACTGATGAGTCTGGGCTTGTTCAGAAGAACAAAGGTACTGCCGACTCCAAGTAGCTCCAGTGTTCTCCCCTCATGACAACCTCTTCCCAGAATAGGTCTCTTTCCCATGCTCCAGAAAAAAGGAATGCAAACCCTGCTTGCGGGTGGGGAGGCAAAAAAACAGAGCCAGAACAAACACAAATCAGTATCTCAATAAATCGATCTGTGAATTATTAGAAGAGTGACTTTGAGCCATAAGGAGCTGGTGAACTAGGCTTTTATATCTAGACATTCTGAAGTCTGGTAAGAATGAGAAAGAAACATAAGCAGAATAAAACTCTATATCCCAATAGGCTGCATTAATATATTTCCTTCTGTATGGTGTCTGGTGCTTATTAAATTCTCAATTAAATTAATAGGTGGCTAATAAATGTTCCTTGAAGCTAATAAAGAAAAGCTAATAAATTAAAGTCTGTAGAATTATAATTTTATTACTATTGTTAATAATAGTAATTAAGTAGTGGCCACAGGACTGGAAAAGATCAATTTTCATTCCAATCCCAAAGAAAGGCAATGTCAAAGAATGCTCAAACTACCACACAATTGCACTAATCTCACATGCTAATAAAGTAATGCTCAAAATTCTCCAAGCCAGGCTTCAGCAGTATGTGAACTGTGAACTTCCAGATGTTCAAGTTGGTTTTAGAAAAGGAAGAGGAACCAGAGATCAAATTGCCAGTATCCGCTGGATCATGGAGAAAGCAAGAGAAAAACATCCATTTCGGCTTTATTGACTATAAGAAAGCCTTTGACTGTGTGGATCACAATAAACTGTGGAAAATTCTAAAAGAGATGGGAATACCAGACCACCTGACCTGCCTCTTGAGACACCTGTATGCAGGTCAGGAAGCAGCAGTTAGAACTGGACATGGAACAACAGACTGGTTCCACATAGGAAAAGGAGTACGTCAAGGCTGTATATTGTCACCCTGCTT
>NW_011494847.1:677552-677753 GCF_000754665.1 Bison bison bison
TGGCTTAAAACTCAACATTCAAAAAACTAAGATCATAGCATCCAGTCCCATCACTTCATGGCAAATAGAAGGGAAACAATGGAAACAGTCGCAGATTTTATTTTCTTGGGCAGTCCAAAATCACTGTGGACGGTGACTGCAGCCATGAAATTAAAAGACACTTGCTCCTTGGAAGGAAAGCAATGACAAACAGCGTATTGA
>NW_011494847.1:677853-677932 GCF_000754665.1 Bison bison bison
GCATGCCTCTTTGCTACTGCTACTGCTGCTGCTAAGTCGCTTCAGTCGTGTCCGACTCTGTGCGACCCCATAGCTGTCT
>NW_011494847.1:678032-678769 GCF_000754665.1 Bison bison bison
GCTTTATTGACTATAAGAAAGCCTTTGACTGTGTGGATCACAATAAACTGTGGAAAATTCTGAAAGAGAGGGGAATACCAGACCACCTGACCTGCCTCTTGAGACACCTGTATGCAGGTCAGGAAGCAGCAGTTAGAACTGGACATGGAACAACAGACTGGTTCCACATAGGAAAAGGAGTACGTCAAGGCTGTATATTGTCACCCTGCTTCTTTAACTTCTATGCAGAGTACATCATGAGAAACGCTGGGCTGGAAGAAGCACAAGCTGGAATCAAGATTGTCGGGAGAAATATCAGTAACCTCAGATGTGCAGAGGACACCACCCTTATGGCAGAAAGTGAAGAAGAATTAAAGAGCCTCTTGATTGAAAGTGTAAGTGGAGAGTGAAAAAGTTGGCTTAAAGCTTAACATTCAGAAAACTAAGATCATGGCATCTGGTCCCATCGCTTCATGAGAAATCGATGGGGAAACAGTGGAAACAGTTTCAGACTTTATTTTTGGGGGCTCCAAAATCACTGCAGATGGTGATGACAGCCATGAAATTAAAAGACGCTTACTCCTTGGAAGGAAGGTTATGACCAACCTAGACGGCATATTGAAAAGCAGACATTACTTTGCCAACAAAGGTCTGTCTAGTCAAGGCTATGGTTTTTCCAGTGGTCATGTATGGATGTGAGAGTTGGACTATAAAGAAAGCTGAGCACTGAAGAATTGATGCTTTTGACTGTGGTGTTG
>NW_011494847.1:678869-695953 GCF_000754665.1 Bison bison bison
TCTTGAGAGTCCCTTGGACTACAAGGAGATCCAACAAGTCCATCCTAAAGGAGATCAGTCCTGGGTGTTCATTGGAAGGACTGATGTTGAAGCTGAAACTCCAATACTTTGGCCACCTGATACAAAGAGCTGACTCATTTGAAAAGACCCTGATGCTGGGAAAGATTGAGGACAGGAGGAGAAGGGGACGACAGAGGATGAGATGGCTGGATGGCATCACTGACTCGATGGACATGGGTTTGGGTGGACTCTGGGAATTGGTGATGGACAGGGAGGCCTGGCGTGCTGCCATTCATGGGGTCGCAAGGAGTCAGACATTACTGAGTGACTGAACTGAACTGAACTGAGCTGATTGTTAATAATATGTAGCATTTTAGCCTGTATAAATTAGAATGCCTAGATAATTTTTATCTATCAATCTGCATTTTAAAGTAATTCTTTTTCCACTCTTTAATGAGGGCCATGTAACAAATGTCACTAAATTATAATACCACCAGAAGCAAAGAAACTTAATGTTTCAGTTTATACAACCTTCCTAGGAATAAACATGTAATTTCCAATGACTTGTTGAAATACTGATGAGTTTGTAAATTCTAATTATTCACTGGCAGAGGAAACCAGAGTGCTCAATCATCTTAAGAGAGTGTTTACTCTGAGTTAACTATTGTACTAAGTGACTTAATGATTTTATTTCAGCCTTGCCAGAATTCCCACTTTTCAGATGTTGAAACTAAGGGTGAAATAGTCCAGACAATGTACCCACCATCGATGGTGATTGAGATTGCAGAGTATCGATGACGAAAGGCTTGGCAAGGCAGTTTTGTTTGGATGTTGGGAATTTGAGGGAGCCAGAGCTTTATGGTGACATTTGCAGCCAAGCATTCTGTTTCAGGCAAGCCTCTTTTCAAGAGGCTTGTTTACTGTGGCAGCAGCTGATGGAGTTTCTAGGGCTAGAGCCATCACTCCTGATCTAGGCATCCATTGGATCCATCATGATCCATGGTCAGAATTTAAGTCCAAAAGAGTCTGATTCTAGAAACCCTGCCTTTAACCACTGAGCTGTGCTGAGAGTCATGGCCCATCAGAGATCACTCACTGCTCCCGTCCCTCTTTTCACAGCCTCAATTCCATGCCCTAGGATGTTAATCCCCTCTACTGTTCCAGACACCTGGGGAGCCCCTATGCTGGGCTAGGGACACAGAAATGGAGAAACTGATCTATGAGACAGATCTACAGTAAGGCCCTATGCTGCTGCTGCTGCTAAGTCACTTGGTTGTGTCCGACTCTGTGTGACCCCGTAGACAGCAGCCCACCAGGCTCCCCCGTTCCTGGGATTCTCCAGGCAAGAACACTGGAGTGGGTTGCCGTTTCCTTCTCCAATGCATGAAAGTGAAAAGTGAAAGTGAAATCACTCAGTCGTGTACGACCCTCAGCGCCCCCATGGACTGCAGCCTACCAGGCTCCTCCGTCCATGGGATTTTCCGGGCGGGAGTACTGGAGTGAGGTGCCATTGCCTTCTCCAGTAAGGCCCTATGGAAACTCCTAACTCCATGATATTTGGAGTTTGCAGATAGCTTGGCGTTCAACTAAGTCTCACCTTATCCTGAATTCTGGGTCATGTTGAAATGTATTATAAGCCATTAAAGTGGATTTTTTTTAACTTTTTATTTTGTATTGGGGTAGAGTTGATTAACAAACAACATTGTAATAGTTTCAGGTGAATAGCAAAGGGACTCAGCCATACATATGCATGTATCCATAAAATGGAATATTTTTCCCTTATTGAAGCATCCTTGTATCCGGAGCCAGATTGCTTGGGTTCAAATTCTAGCTCATTATTGAGGCTTCCCTGATGGCTCAGATGGTAAATAATCTGCCTGCAATGCAAGAGACTAGAGTTTGATCCCTGGGTCAGGAAGATCCCCTGGAGTAGGCAATGGCAGCCCACTCCAATACTCTTGCCTGGGAAATCCCATGGACAGAGGAGCCTGGCAGACTACAGTCCATGGGGTCACAAAGAGTCAGACATGACTGAGTAACTAATACTTTCACTTTTACTGACTAGTTACATGGCTGTGAGCAATGGACTTAACTGCCTGCTGCCTCCATCTCTTTTTGTGTTTACCAGGGACCATACTACTCCCTTGGAGAAGGCAATGGCACCCCACTCCAGTACTCTTGCCTGGAAAATCCCATGGATGGAGAAGCCTGGTAGGCTGCAGTCCATGGGGTCACTAAGAGTTGGACACGGCTGAGCGACTTCACTTTCATGCATTGGAGGAGGAAATGGCAACCCACTCCAGTGTTCTTGCCTGGAGAATCCCAGGGATGGGGGAGCCTGGTGGGCTGCCGTCTATGGAGTCGCACAGAGTTGACTACGACTGAAGCAACTTAGCAGCAGCAGCATACTACTCCCTACCCTGTAGGGCTTTACACAGATGGATTAATTATGTTTTATCTATCTGTCTATTTAATATATAGCTATAGATAGTTATAGGGCTCCCCAGGGAGTGCAGCGGTAAAGAATCTGCCTGCCAATGCAGGAAACTTGTACTCAGTCCCTGGTTGGGAAGATCCCTGTAGAAGGAAATGGTTACCCACTCCAGTATTCTTTCCTGGAAAATTCCAGGGACAAAGGAACCTGGTGGGCCACAGTCTATGGGGTTGCAGAGAGTCATACACGACTGAGCGACCAGTACTTTCACTTTCATAGATACTTATATTATCTGATAAACCTGATAACTTAGGTTTGCCTAAGACAAATGGCTTTTATTAGAGTCTAGCAGAAAATATATATCTCAGAGTCTTGGTTATCTACCAATCCACTGCAGATGTTCAGCGTTTTCAGACCTTGTCCTCACTTTATTGTAGCAGCACCAAGAAGTACTTCAGACAACACGTGTTTTTATTCCTTTGAATAATGATAATCCATCATTTTAGCAGTTATATGATCAAATAAACCTAAGTGACTTGATCAGTTACATATCTAAACTCATTTTTACAAGTAGAAAATGACATCCTCCTCACTGACATATGTTGAAAATATTGGGACAAACTTGAGAAGCCACCCGAGCCAAACCATAGACCAGAGAAGAGGATTTCTCCTGGGGGAAAAAAAGACACCCCTTCACTTTCTGCAAGTCTAGTCCAATGTGAACAACAATTTGCCTTACCGACGGTCACTGCAAACCAAAAGTGAAATAGGAACTGGAGCCAAAGCAAGGCAACAATTGCTGTCTATTCATTTATTAATCACTCTATGCTCAGTTGTTGTTGTTTAGTCACTAAGTCATGTCCCATTCTTTGCAACCCCATGAACTGTAACTGGCCAGGCTCCTCTGTGCGTGGGGTTTTCCAGGCAAGAATGTTGGAGTGGGTTGCCATTTCTTTTTCCAGGGGATCTTCCTGACGCAGGGATCAAACCTGCCTGGGAGATTCTTTACCACCGAGCCTCCTGGGAAGCCCTCTATGCTCAGTACCTACAGATAATTTCCATAGCTGTCTTTGGTTTTTATTGGACACCCTGAATTTATTTTGAAGGACCACTCAACCTTTCTAACAATTTTGCTAACTGTATCCGGTCCTGGAGGGCTCACATTTTAAAACAGGGTGTTGGGTTATGATAACACAAAGAAAGTATACTTGTCACTACATTTGTATTATTTATATATTTTAAATGTTAGAGACAACTCCTGAGAGACTGGAGCATACTTTTCAAGGTATTAATAGCAGTTCAGGTAGATATTTGATCTATTCTCACTCACAGTGGAGTGAGAGGCAGGCCAGAATAGGGGAGAGGGGCTTACAACCTCATGTGGGTACCAAGGGGTCAAGGAATGATAGCCTGAAGCCACAGGGAGAGCTTACAGCTAGAATATGAATGAAAAACCAAGACCGATGTAGAGCAATGGAGTTCAACACCACTGTATTGTCAGTTTTGAGTACCAGACAATAGTAAGTAAGAGATAAGGAGTTTAGTAAATGAAGAAACTGCCCAGAAGGCATGAAACAAGGTGAAAACAAAGAAAGGAACTACTGAATGTATACTCTCAAAGGTTAGAATTGAACCATGGTCGGAAAGCTGTGGCAGGAGGAGAAAAATAATCTCTTACGGAGTTTTGATCAAAGAAGTATCATACGATTGCAGTACTCAAAGCCAGTCAGCATTAGCTCTGGTCCTAAAGAAAGGCTACCCAGAGAACAAAGATTAACCCATGGAAACAAGCTCCCTGAATATTACAGTAACCAGCAGTGGGAGTGGTCAGGATTCATGGGTGCATATGGTTTACTGTGGCTGGCATTGTAGAGATGTCCTGAAGGAAGAACTGGTCCTGAATCTAAGGCAGAGTCAAGACAGCTTAGGAAGGAAGGAAGGAGAGTAGTTCGTTTGTTTGGGTCATTGGTTGGTGGAGGTGGTAGGGGCAGTTGTTTAAATGTTAATCTAAGAATGTATATTTGACAGCTTCTGGGGTGCTTCTGTCTCTGGTATTATTTAAGCAGACCAACATAATTCCCTTTCCCTGAATTAAGCAGCACAAAGGCATAAAATATATATAGCTGTTTACTCCAGGAAATGCTTACTCTCAGAAGATAAGCTGATGATCTAACCAAAGCAACTTGCTTCAAGACCCTCTCCTAGGTATAGCCATCAGTCCAAAGTGATTGTGTTATAATCTATTCCCAATGCCAGTGGGGCCGCACTTTGCAAGTTCCACGCGGAAATCACTCAGCTCAGACCCTAAAATCCTGTAAATATCCCTCCTTTAACTTTGCTTGATTAAAACAAATCAGGCCTGGGTGTGCTTTCCTTGTGTTGGAGTAGTGTTCTAGGTTGTAGTTTTAGTTGCTCAGTTGTGTCCTACTCTTTGCAACCTCCACCAGACTCCTCTGTCCATGGGATTTCCCAGGCAAGAATACTGGAGAGGGTAGCCATTCCCTTCTCCAGAGGATCTTCCCGACTGGGAATCAAACCCATGTCTCCTGCATTGGCAGGCAGATTCTTCACCAATGAGCCACCGGGGAAGCCCGATAGTCTAGGTTAGAGGGTCAGAAACCGGACAGAACCATGGTACTGACACCTCTGTTGGTGTGACCTTCTATGATCACGGGTTTGAAAGAGGCTGGAACAAAATAGTTACATACATACTCTGTACCTTGAAGACAAGTAACTCTATCTTTACTTTTAATTAGTTTTTAGACTTGCTGGCTATTAGTCACAATTAACATCTGGAGATAGAAAATTTAATCAGGAAAGTTTTGACTTTGTGTCAAACGGGACAGATAGAGGTTGCAGTATGTTTACAAATTGTTCTAGCTGCTAGTACTTTTTCTTTCAAAGGGCTTATGTTTGGACAGTGACCCCCATGATGCAGCTCACACAACTTAAACCCTCTATGGTGAACCTTCTGAGCTTCTACTGATGAAACTATAAATCAAGCTCTGATTATGGGACAAAGGCGTCTACTGACCTCTGAATATACATCTAACAAGCCAACTGGTTTGGTTAAATCCTTGACATATATTTGTCAAGAGTCATTTTTCTTTGGGTTTGTAGCTATTTTTATGTCAATTCCCTTGAGTCATCATGGGGCACCATATGCCTTAGATAGGGCAAAACCTCCTGGAGTTATTTTCCTCTTCAGAAGTTAAAAATAAAAGTTAACTTCCCAAATTTGAAAGGAAAAATGGTTCAGGCAGGGAAAACAGAAGGTGCTTTTTCAGAGTAAAATTGGGAAGCCATACAGAGGATAGCAGGGTGGGGAGCATCAGACAGTCACACAAGTGGCCTGGCCAGCAGGTGATCAGTGTGACTTACCGTGCTAAATTGATAGGAATTATACCTGTTGTTTCCATAGTTTCAGAAACAGTTGACTTTAGAGATATGGGATCTGCATTCATATTACGATAATCCAGTGAGAAACCTGGGGTTGAAACTTTGGCCAAGTGATAGCCACACTTTTCTGCCTTCTGAACTCTTTCCCTGGAGAGTCACAGGAGTGTTAAAGGCACAGACATGAAGACCACAAGTACTCTGTTGTTCAAAAGGAAAAGCCTAACTTCTGCTTTCAAATAAGTGCATCAATGTGAAGGATAATGAGAAACTTTTATGAAAAATAAAGTTAGCTGTATAGCCAGTAACTTACATATCCTTGAGACAAAAGACCTATTCTAAAGCCTCACATAAGACATGGCCCATAGTACTGCATTACTGTTGAATAACACAGTTTGTTTTTGCAACTAGGCTTCCTCTTAGTAGACTGATAAAACTCTCATGGAGAAAAATTATTGTAGTAGAATTACCTGTGACTCAATGGAGGTGTATCTGTCAGACATTGATTGCCTGGAATGTCTTCCATCAGGCTCATTAAGATATAACAGTAACAGAAATGCTCCAGTTAAGGAGTATTAAAAACCCAGGCTGTACCAACTGGTAACATCTAGCCTGATCTGGGGGCAGGTGAAAGGTTTATGGAACAGTCAGTTAATCAGAGTCAGATTTCACCTGTCAGTCAACTTTAGGCAAGAGTCCTGTGAGACGTAGGCTATGGTCACAGGCAAGACTGTGAACAGTAGATAACAGACAGACAGAGAACACTGCTTGGCTAGAAGCTACCAAATGAGCATATTCCCCTGTATTGGGTTCTGGATGATGAGGGTAGGCAGGAGCCATGTTTTGTATAGAGTGGGGATGTTTGAATGGTAAATTCAGTGGATTCCATAATCATGACCACAGTTATCCTTTTAAGACTCTTTGTGGGATAACAGTGTTAAGTTTAATTAGAAAGAGCCTCTACTCTTTAACAAGGGCCCAACAAAGGTCCGTCTAGTCAAGGCTATGGTTTTTCCTGTGGTCATGTAAGGATGTGAGAGTTGGACTATAAAGAAAGCTGAGCGCTGAAGAATTGATGCTTTTGAACTGTGGTGTTAGAGAAGACTCTTGAGAGTCCCTTGGACTGCAAAGAGATCCAACCAGTCAATCCTCAAGGAAATCAGTCCTGAATATTCATTGGAGGTACTGATGCTGAAGCTGAAGCTCCAATACTGTGGCCACCTGATGCAAAGAACTGACTCACTGGAAAACACCCTGATGCTGGGAAAGATTGAAGGCGGGAGGAGAAGCGGATGACAGAGAATGAGATGGTTGGATGGCATCACCAACTCGATGGACATGAGTTTGAGTAAGCTCCAGGAATTGGTGATGGACAGGGAAGCCTGGAGTGCTGCAGTCCATGGGGCTGCAAAGTGTCGGACATGACTGAGCAACTGAACTGAACTAACTCTTTAAAATTAAAAACTCAGGACAGAGGAACCAAAAAGACAGGCAGAAGAGTTAAAATAAGACAAACATTAGAAAGCAAGATGTTAAGAACTGCAGGTGTTTAAAGCTGGTAGAAGTTCTACAGATCACCTTAGGTTGAGTCCCTTTGTTGGAGAGTGAACGCAAGCAGAGGTGACTTATCCTCGGTCATCCTGCTTGGTAACCTGCAGAGCTGAGAGCTGAGCCACTGGCTCACAGACTAGCAGGTGCTGAAAGAAGGACCTGGAGTGCAGTATCTGAGTGGGAAACAGCCATATACACCATGTATACACCAAGTTGAGGTCAACAGGATTTTAAGTCTGGAAAAATTCAACATTTTAGAGTAACCCCTTATCATCCTGCTTGTTTAAAATATGAGGGCTCTTATACTTGAGTGGTGATTCTGGTGTACCTAACAGTGACCTATTTTACACAATAGATCCTAGGGATAAGAGATGGGTCTATTTGACTTCATAGTCATAGTCTAATCACACCCATGTGAAGTCAGGCTAAAAAACGCTCAGCTGCTGACAACAAAGGCAGCTGATGAGAAAGTTAAAATGAGTATGGTTACAGATATGTGGGAACATTTTGGATGATATTTTTACTTTAAAGCATTTCTCTTGATGAGTTATGAAGAGGTATTAATCTCTCCTGAGCACACAAGACAATGGCCAGCACCGGAGCTCTGCTTTACAAATCATTTTACCATTAGCCTGAGCAGCTCTAACACATCAACAACCAGGGAAAGTGCATTTGCTTTATTTTAAGGTAGAATATTTATTTTGGATAATGGATTATTAAATAGATATGTATCATTTATCTCTGCAAGTCATTTTATTGAGAATGATTTATAGCACATCAACAGCCATTGGAAATGCATTTGCTCTCTTTTGAGGGCCGCTCATTTTATTATGAATGGCTTACTGAGCAGAGAGAAGCCAATTGCAGAGGACTGCTTTCTCAGGGCTGTGATTTTTTTTTTTTAAATAAGGATTGCCTTATAAATACTTTGTGTATTACTTATAAATCTTTTCTTGGCAAAATATCCTGAAGCCCAATTAATATTCCAATTCCATGGAGCCATTCTGAGAAAAGGCATCCCTACGAAAGGGACTCTGAAAACTGGCCTCCTTTACATAAAACAGTAGCTGTGTACTCTGACACAATTATGTCAGGGAGACTTTGATTTCTCATCTGAAATGTCAGTATAAATTAGTCTATGTATTTATTAGAATTTGATAGACATTAGGGAAGTTTCAAGGCTGAGAATGCAAAGAAAAGAACACCTCTAGCTAATCACTAACTTTTCTGCTGCTGCCTGAAGAATTCATATTGCTTGCCATTCAAGTAGAAGATGGTTCATTATTTGCAAAAATTGCAGAAATGGATGTGAAACACAACCTTGGTGATAATAACTTGGGTTGGTTTAAAAAATTGACTATCAAGTGTATCTTTAGTACCTTAAGGTAACTCTAAATGAAAAATACAGATTCTTGGCTACTATAGTATAATATGTCAGATTTTTTAATTTCAGAAAGGGTAAACCACTGCCAAGTTTTGAAGGTCTGCATCAAGGATACTGACATAATTTTCAAAGTCACGGCAATACTGCAGCACCTCCCCTCAGCATAAAACCCAGTGGGTTGACACCAGCACATCTCTCCCTAATCTATCCCATGCATAACAATGTTGCCACAGAACCCACCTGAATATTTGCAACTGCAAGGGCAGAGTGGGTCTTGCAAATGAGATAGAGGTGATGTATTTTATTGCTGATACTGTTTCACCTGTATTTAGTCCCACTGACATGGCAAACCCTCGGCCAATTGTCCTTATTATAGCCCCTGTGTATTTCTCCCCAGCGCACTTGCACAGGGGGAAGACGTGAGCGTGGAGCGTACTTAACTGCCAAGCTGAATGGCTCTGTAATGTAGCTTCAGTGTGGCATAAATTAAGCTGTCATTTTTTTGGCAGCAAGTGCAGAGAGGCGATTTTCCTGTACTGTAACATTTGAAACAACAATTTTCTCGCTCTGGTACTGACTGACAGTTCTGTGTGATACATTCTCAACGTGTGTGCTTCAGGGCTGCAGCTAGAAACTGCCTTCAGGGCAAGGTATTGTCTCTATTAGCAAACCCTGGCTGTGCTTGCCCTAACTGTAGACATCTCCCGACTCTTGCTGCCGTCACTCTGCTGGAGGAAGTTGCTACCAGGCCAGCAAAAAATGGCCCTGGAGACCTATCAACCTGAACTTAGGCTTGATTCTCCTCTGCAGAAAATGGTCTTTTATCAATTAAATCAGATTGTGTGTTCTTGTGTGCTGGCTTTAACTGTGCAAAGCCTTTTACAAATTAGGAGATTTCCCCAAGCAGGGCTCAAGTTTTGTGAGCAGAAAGGACTGTTGGATGCTCTGAGGGCCTTCCTGGCATGGACTTGGAGAGCAGCTACCAGCGTATTTCCCGTGCTGCAGGTTAGCTGTGGCGCAAAAGCAGAATGTTGATCAAGGTAATGAGGGGTGTCAGCAGGAGGGTCTCCAGAGGGACCACAGCAAACTGCTCTCTCTTTAAATGTCCTCCACCCCCACCCCACTGCACTCCCCACAGATGACTATAAGGCAATATGGGCACCACCACTTGCCGACTCTCCTGAATACTCATAAAGGGCAGAGAAGGTTACCTTGAAAGCAGGCAAAATAAAACTGCAATCACATCAGTCAGGATGCAGCGGGGAGAAATAAGTTACGTTAACCCTGAAACTGCGTGCGAAGTTGCTGCTGGGTTGCTAAAAGAACCTGCATGTGAAGTTGCTACTGGGGTGCCTTTTAAAAGAATGAGGTTGTCCCCCAGATCAGAGCAAAGGTTTTCACCAGTTCAGTTTGGCAAGATTGCACAGAACCGACCCCCAGAATGCGTCTGGACCACATTTTGAGAGATCTCCAAGGAGGAATCAATGACTTTGCTGTTTGCATAGTCAAGCTATTTGGCAAATAACTTGTTCACAGTCAGTAGATTCTTTCTTGCATAAAGCTCGAGTCTTTATCTGTTAGTTTCCCTTATTCTCTTTGGTGCTGTCATTGGGGAAAATAGAGAATTTTCTTCAATGACCTACACATTCTTTATAAAATAATATCTAGAGGCTGGCTGTTCTCAGGTTCAGATATCTTGGTTTGTGAAAGGATCATTAATTTGTCTAAACAACAAGCACACAGTGTTTGCTATGGGTCAAACCCTGTCCTGGGGACAAAATGATAAATTGCAGGTTAAAATTCAAACCGTCCATTTCCTTCCCACCACCATCCAGGCTCACATCCATGATGTTGGTCATACCTACCTCCTCACTAGCTGGAGCAGCCACATTTTCTCTTACATTCTTGTCCTGGCTCAAGTGACTTTACTAATGGGAAATGACCACCCCACCCCTTCTCTTCCTGATTAACTCCTAGTCCAGACAGGAAGTCTTCCCTGACCAAATCCCACAGCCTAGTCAGGGTTAGACATCTCTGCTGTCATTACCTGAATTTATGCTGGGGACTGTACTCTGTAACCCTGCCACAATGCCTGGTATACAATACATATTTAATAAATATCTCAGTAAATGAATGTATGCATTTATGGTTATTACTCTCAAGTTACATCCACAAATCATAAATTCCAAATAATAGAAAAAAATTCTCTGATTATGTTTTTTTTTTAATTGGGGAGAAAAAATTACTATATAGATAATTCCTATTATAGTTCTTTTATGGTATTCTATCAATAGTGTATCATGTTCCTACATTACTAATCCATGTTCAGTTCATGGTCAACTAGCTTCTAAAGATCTTCCTACTGTGCATAATATTCTACCATTCTCTAAAGCTTATTTCTGCAATTTGCTGAGCTGTGATCATCCATATTGAATTTTCATTCTGCTTATTCTAAGTCATATTACAAGCTTGTCAAAACTATTTTAAATTTCCATGCTAGATGTGAACGTTCTGTGTTTTCTCTGCCCATGGGAGGATAAGGCAAGGATAATATATGTAAAATAAGAAGATCCAAAAAAAATGGGTAAAGCATTCCTCAGGCTTTGAAATCAGCCTGTGGCAGCACTGTGTTCTGAGAACTAGCAGTGGGGAGAGAACCGAGACCTAGGCTGTGGTTGGGGGTTTAGCATTTACAAGCTGTGACTTTGAGTAAGTCACGTAACCATTTTATCCTTACTTTACATATATATTTTGTGCAAATGTTACTTCTATGGTGATGCGTATAAAAAAAAAAAAAGACCTGAAAGTTAGGAAAGATTAAGTGAGAGTATTGTTGTTACTCTTGAATCTTCAACAATCATACAGATGTGTAACCAATGGAAATATAGTCTGCTAATTCTCTACTCTTGTCTCTATATCCTCCTCCTCAAGATCACCTCCATAAAATGTATTAATTGCACACCTACTCTATGAAAATCACTAAATCAAGCTCTAAAATAACCTATTAACAAACCAGTCAAACAGTAAAAAAAAAAAAAAAAAAAAAACTCCCATTATATATTGCCTTACAAAACTTACAAAACACTGACATAAGAAAAGATAAATTGAAATGAAGGTCTGTAGATAAGTACCAAGAAAGCGTTCCTCAAAATACCTACTATCAGAGGTGGCTGGGAAAGCTTCAGGCAATGTTATTTGAACCTCACCTTTGACATTTTGATTGAA
Organism: Bison bison bison; assembly: GCF_000754665.1. NCBI lineage: Eukaryota > Metazoa > Chordata > Mammalia > Artiodactyla > Bovidae > Bison > Bison bison. The sequence goes on from NW_011494847.1 coordinate 690,860, forward strand.
ATCTAATTAGTGAAGAGGAAGAAAAGGATGTTTCCATAGGGCAGGAGATGGTGTGTGCAAAGGTTCAGATATAGAATTTGTGTACCAGTGTCCATAGCAGCATTATTCACACTGCCAAAATGTGGAGGTGGCCATTGACAGAAGAATAGATAAACAAAATGTGGCATGTGCATACATGGAATATTATTCATCCTTAAAAAGGAGGGGAACTATGACACATGCTACAGTATGAATGAAACTTGAAGACATTATGCCAAGAGAAATAAGCCTGTCACAAAAAGACCAGGACTAGATGACTGCACTATGTGAAGTGCCTAGGACAGTCAGATTCATACAGACAGAAAGTAGAGTGGTAGTTGCCGGGGGCTGAGGAGAGAAGGGAATGGAGAGTTATTATTTAATGGGTACAGAGTTTTAATTTTTCAAGATGAAAAGAGTTCTGGAAATAGATTGTAGTAATGATTGCACAACAGTGTAAATGTATTTAATTCCACCAAACTGTACACCTAAAAAATGGATAAGAAGGTAAATTATGTAATATGTATTTCAACACAATTTTTAAAAATCTCACAATTAGAAAAGTGTTATTTAGAAAGAAAGAATAATAGATGAATTTGGCAACAGCATCTCATCTTCGACTGGGCCAAGAAAAGTGAATATTGATATCAGAACATACTGGCTATGCTGGGGCCAGACTGTACGAATTAAGGAAGTGAGTGAATGGTGAGAAAATGGGAAAATACCATCACTTGCTTGAAAAGTTTGACTGTGAATCATATTTCACCTACTTTATGATTAAGTTATTGGAAAGCTTTGGAAAGTATTTTTAGAGTTAAGCAATATTCTTACCAAACTCACGTCTAGCTGATAGCTGCTCAAAAGCCAGTAGTCAGGAAACAAGTGTTAGTAGAAAGAAAAGATTGCTTTTTTTAAGAAGGCTGGCAACCAGGGTAGAGAATGGACTCATGCCCAAAAGCCAACTCCCCATTGCTGATTTGGGGCAAGAGCTTTTAAAGGGGGAGTTTCAAGGATGTACAGACAAGAGGGGAGGCTACATCCCCCTCTGTCAGTTAGCTCTGACAGTCGTCTTGAAATTAGTCATACAATGATCCACGTCATTTTGATCATTTTAAGTATATTTAGCCTTTAGTTCGAGGGTCAATTTGTCCTCGTTTCTTTGAGGCCAGTTCTCAGAATTGTGGAAGCTTATGTCACGGCTACAATCTGGTGATCATCTAGTTAACTTCTTTACCTGATGGGGGTTCCAGTGTCTATGAAATGGTTCAAAGCATATGGCTTAGAATATTATCTATAGCCCTTAAGGAAGAACTAAATGTCCTTGACTTTGGTTAATGACTCAGCTGTTGTTATTTGGTCTTGTTTGACAGTTTTCCTTTGCTTCTGCCTTTTCTCACTTCTCTGATTAAATTTACTCTTTGGCTAAGCTTTCCTACAGACAAAAGGCAGGTGGATGACATGGTGGGAGATGGAAGGGTGGTTTGTCCCAGAAAGACCCTATAGGGTCCTGGTCTGTTTCAGTACTTTTCAACCAGGATTGAAGCCCAGATTCTAGCTCTGTTTTTGTAAGAAACTTTAGTCAAGAAACTTATGTCTCCTAGGTTTTTATTCCTCCCTCTGAAAGGTCCCCTACTTCTTAACATGAAAATTGTACCCTAGATTTGAAGATTTGGTTTAACATTCTGAATGAATTAAAACTATGACTTTGTTTTTCTAAAACTTCAAAACCAGAGCACTTCTAACCTGCACATGAGAAAATCACACAAGCTAATGCAACTGAGAACTCGTGCTAGTATCTCCGTGAGCACAGTACATGTAGGACATGGCTGAATCATCCCGCAGTCCTGCCAGACAGAGTTTCTTATCAGTCCTTGTTTACAGATGATGGCACGGAAGCAGGGAGGAGTTTACTGTATTCAAATGACTAGTGCCAATCAGAGAGCAGCATCTGCTTAAACACTCACTCAAACTAACTTCCTATAGAGGATCAGCTTTTGTTTCAGGCCAATGGGAGACAGTTAACGCTGTGCCACTGAGAGATGTTGTCTTGATGCTTTTCTGTTGGACTACAAGGCCCCATGTCATAGGGCTGTGAGTCAGGAGCATCCTTGAGTGGAAGCTGTGAGACAGTCTCCCTACCTGCTTGCTTTTAAAATGACTTTAAAAGATGTGACCATTTGATGACGGTTCATATTACTCACAGGTTTCTAGGCTTCATTATATTGTTTTATGAACCAGCTTAGCACATTTATAATATCCACATCAACTAGCATTGTTATAATTAAGCGCCTGTCACAATTTCCATTACACATCGCTGTTTTAAGGGACCTAACACAGCCATAAACTTTACTTTTGACTGAAATTTGACATGCTTCACTCCATGCCTGATCACACTTTTCATTAAAGGCATAAAATTATATTATGTTTCCCAAATACTAGTTTACTCATAATACTTTTATGTTCAAAAGAACAAAGATGCAACTTCTTCATTTCCAAATGGTCATCAATGTTTATTAAAAGTCTAGATAAATACAGTACCATATGTAAAATAGAAAGCTAGTGGGAATCTGCCGTATGACTCAGGGAACTCAAACCAGGGCTCTAGGGGTAACAACCTAGAGAGGTAGGAAAGGGAGGGAGCTGGGAGGGAGGTTCAAGAGGGAGGGGACATATGTATACTTATGGCTGATGCATGTTGATACATGGCAGAAATCAATCCAATATTGTAAAGCAATTATCCTTCAGTTAAAAATAAATTAATTAAAAAAGCAAAACAAAAAAAAAGCTTAAAAAAATCTAGATATGATAAACTGGAACACAAATTGTTACTGGGCGTAAGAAATTTCACAACATGATTGATTTATAAACCTAATGCTATGTTTTTAAGCATTAGCAGTAATGATTATATTAAATGCAACAAATGATGTGTTTATATAATTGTATGTAAATAACCTAAAGAATTATATACTATTAACACATTTGAGGCAATTATGTCCAACGACCTACCAATATATATGGCCTTTTTTCTCAGTTGTTGTGTGGGGAGGGATAGAGAGATGTCACATGAACATGCCATTTTTGTGGTTGAATTTCTAAATGGGTAAATATAACACAGCCTGAATGTGGAAAAAGCCACCAAGATCCCCATTTATAATGAGAAATACTCCTCAAGATAAAATAATGTGGCCAACTGAATAATAGCCTCCCAATGATGTCCATGTACTAATCCCAGGAACCTGTGAACCTGTTACCTTATGAGGTAAAAGGGATTTTGCAGATGAGATTAAGTGGAGGGTCTCACAATGAGATTGTCCTGGACTAACTGATGGAACCAGTGTAACCAACAAGGTTCTGAACAAGAGCAAGGTGGGAAGGTGGGAGTCAGAGGAGAAGATGAGACAGAAGCAGAGGTCCTAGTGATGTGAGCTTACGAGATGAGGAATATGGATAGCTTCTGCAGGCTGGAAAAGTCATGCAAACGGGTTCTGCCTTAGAACTTCCAGAAAGAAAGGAAGGTCGTGCTTGACCTTAAGGCTTCTGACTCCAGTATATGAGAATAAATTTGTATTGCTTTACACCTCTAATTTTGTGGAAACTTGTGATGGCAACAAGAAGAAACTAACACAAATACTTTAGAAAATTGAAGATCAGGTAAGAAAAACAGATCAAGTTCTTTATCTTTAAACTTTTAAGAGCTGCTAGTGTTTTTCAGAAACATAAAAGGAAATGCTTTAGGAAAGCTATTTATTAAAAATTTGTGAGCTATTCTTCTTTCTCAATGATCAGTGTTTCAGATGCCCTGTAATCGTTACTTGTAAACCGAATCCTAATTGCTCTGGTTCAGGAATAGGGTATTAAATACATGGGATCTTCTTCCCAAAGTAATGGATGATGGATGCTGTTTGTGCATTGTGTTGCTGGGCTGTTCAGGTTGACTTATTGCTCAGTGCAGACTCCTTTATTGGTTAGGAGGATATCAGAAGCATTTTAAAAAGTCGTCAGTAGAAAAAAGTTTGGGCTTTACATTCATGTGAAACTGTGATGTTTAGTTCTCATCATCTTTTAAGTAAGCTACTTCTGAAAGTGCATGTATAGCTAAGCCCAGTTTATCCAACTCTACCTTCCTAACAGGTGCATCTTAGACCTGGAGCCCCAATCCCTGTAACTATCTCCTTCAACCAAGAGGAAATAGCCAGTCCTCTGCTCACCTGTGTGAGAGGATGAGCAACAGGAACAGATGCACCAGCTTCCAACAGGACACTGGTACACAGGCCATCCTGGGAATTAGATCTTGTGCATTTGCTGCCTTCAGTGAATAATGTTAACAGATAATGAATGAGGTGTCCAGCTACATAGATGACAAAATTATAAAATCAGTGAGTCTTCAAACTACCCTAACTTGGCCTAGACCTCCACAACGGCTTTCCCAATTTTGTGTATTGCATTAGCAGTAATACCAGATGTGCTGTGCTTAGTCACTCAGTCGTGTCCAACTCTTGCCACCCCATAGACTATAGCCTGCCAGGTTCCTCTGTCCATGGGATTCTCCAGGCAAAAATACTGGAGTGGGTTGCCATTTCCTTCTTCAATCAGTTCAGTTCAGTTCAGTCACTCAGTTGTGTCTGACTCTTTGCAACCCCATGAATGGCAGCACACCAGGCCTCCCTGTCCATCACCAACTCCCGGAGTTTACTCAAACTCATGTCCATCGAGTTGGTGATGCCATCCAGCCATCTCATCCTCTGTCGTCCCCTTCTCCTCCTGCCTTCAATCTTTCCCAGCATCAGGGTCTTTTCAAATGAGTCAACTCTTCGCATGAGATGGGCAAAATATTGGAGTTTCAGCTTTAGTCAGTCCTTCCAATGAACAGCCAAGACTGATCTCCTTTAGGATGGACTGGTTGGATCTCCTTGCAGTCAAAGGGACTCTCAAGAGTCTTCTCCAACAACACAGTTCAAAAGCATCCAATTCTTCGGCGCTCAGCCTTCTTCACAGTCCAACTCTCACATCCATACATGACCACTGGAAAAACCAAAGCCTTGACTAGATGGACCTTTGTTGGCAAAGTAATGTCCC